>NC_143018.1:138520637-138660637 GCF_055824585.1 Amblyomma mixtum | reverse complement strand
CACTGCATACAAGCTGTCGTTGATATGAAATAAAATTTATTTCAGCAGAATCGGGGTACATATACTTTGGAATTTTTTTTTGTTTTTATATATGCTGAGGTTCACGAGGCAAAAGGCGTCCATATGGCGCCTGACGGGGCCTCGTGACCTTTACGCACGCTGTGCGGCGAACAGTGCCAGTATTTGCTGAATGAGACCTTCTACATCACATTCAATCACATCAAATCACATCACATTCAAGCGCAGTCTTTTTCAATTCAAAACAAAAAAATATACATAAGTAATAAAAGCAAAAACAGAGTATTGACAAGAAAAAGCTAACAGCACAAAACAGTTTCACAGATTCTTTGGTGACGTCTCAGGTAACATCAGGTTCAAAACGTTATCGGTATAACTCGCCAACAACCACGATTGAAGGCCAGTCCTGGTTCTGAGTTAATATTCAATATGAGCCAACTCGTATTGGTTGCCTTTTTTGTTTTCTATTTCAGGTTTTTCTTTTGAGGTCACGATAAAATGAAAATATTATCGGGACATTTGATAATAATCTGCAACCTTTAGCAGTAGTGCTTCTTTCACTTGTTTTTTAAAAGAATAGCGTGTTTTAGAATCATTTGCGATGGAATGCAGTTCTGGAAACGTGTTTAGTAATAACGGTAGCTGATAATCTATTCACTCCTCACCGTAGGTTGTTCTAGCGCGTTGTTTCACGTATTTTTCCTCTCTTAACATATGACCACACACAGGTCTTCTATATCTCGTAACGAAATTTTGTCCGTGTGATTTTATTTTTAAATACAGGTAGTTTGCCAGACTCTGTTGGAACACACAGGTAATGGGTAATGCTTTATATTTTAAAAATAAAGAGAATGCATGTTCATATCGCGGTTTATTTGCTATAAATCTAATACACTTCTTTTCCAGGCCATACAGTTTTTCTAAGTTACCCTTACCAGTGCTGCCCCAAACTAGTATGCAGTAGTATAGGCGGAAGAAAATCATTGCATAATAGAGTTTCTGTTTAAACCAAGCTGGCAAAATAAACCTTAACCTGGTGAGGACGCCAAGCGTTTTTGAAACGTTTATCCACAGTTTTGATACGTGATGTGTCCACCTCAGATGTTCATGGAAGTACACGCCTAGGAGCCTATGTACATCCACTCTATTAATTTGATGGCCCTGAACTGTTAACTTAATATTATTGTGAATTAACTTATTCCTTGCTCGGAATATTATATTGCCACGTATCATTGTAGCGTCCGTTCGTTCGCGCAAGGCCGCACAAAGGGGTGTTATCATTTTTGTTCGTGACGCGAGAAGCGACCGGACTAATCTCGATTGTTCACAGCCATGAACAGCTGCATCTACTTGTTTCTCGATTATTTTAGATGATCTGGACCTGTTATCTCCAAGTTTCCTTGCCGGCTTTAAATTGAACGATGCCGCGAGCAGCGGGCATTCGTGGTTCGACGACCGACGAGCACGCTTGTTGCCTACGCCGCCGCCGAGTGATTCAGTTCTTTTGCGCGCGCAAGTCAACCCAAATAAAGAGCTTCGTTTCCAAGACTGGTTGGTGTCTTCCTGACCGCTGGACTACCGTCACTACAACGTGACATCTGGTGGAGGTGCGAGGTAGCCTTCCATGTTCCGGACACCCCCCGCAAGTCGTGACGCCAGCCGTCTGAGTCATCTACCGCAGGACCTGAGTCCAGTCCACCGCGCAAGCCGACGCCTGCAAGGGGACGAACCTGAGTTCGGGATTCTGCCGGACCCTACCCGGAAGCGAAAGCCAGCAGCAACGTCTACCATGAGCTTGCCCCAGATGACGACTCCAATCATTCCTCACCAGCCCCGGCGCCACCAACCTTCGACGCTTCACCTGGCGCCGACCCCGAAGAATGGCTGGAACAGTTCGACCGTGTGGCTGTCTTCAATAACTGGGATGATGCTACGAAACTTAGGTACGACTTCTTCGCCTTGGAGGGACCAGCAAGAATCTGGTTTGAGAATGAGGAAGCAGCCTCACGAACTGGGAAACCTTCAAGGAGCAACTTCTGAAGATTTTCACGAACGTCGTGCGAAACGAGAGAGCCCAGCAGCTGCTAAAGTCTCGCATACAACATCCAAACGAGACCGTTGTAATGTACACTGAGGAGATGAAGCGTCTCATCCGGCGTGCCGACGCAAACATGAAAGAAGAAGAAAAAGTAAAGCTGGTTATGCGAGGAGTTAAAGAGGAACTCTTTGCCGGCCTCGTACGGAACCCACCGAAAACCGTGGCGGAATTCGTAGAGGAGGCCTCCACGATGGAAAAAACTCTTGACTACCGAGCCCGCCAATATGACCGCCAGCAGCGCATTTTCTCAGCAAACTGCCTGGACACCGCTAACAACGATAACCTGCGGGAGGTTATCCGGCAAGTTGTGCGACAAGAGCTCCGACGATTGCTGCTAACGGGAACGCAGCCGCAGCTTTCATCGCTCAGTGACGTCGTCCGGGACGAGGTTCAACAGGCTTTGGGTGTGGCGCCGACACCCACGACGCCTCTGCAGCCCCCAGCCACGACTTACGCCGCAGCTGTGCGCCGTCCTGCCCCTCGACGACGGGACCCAAGCCCCTATCGCCCTCAGCCAGCTGCGTTGGACCGCCGCCCTCTCGCCCCAACCTGCCCGTCCTACGAGCGCCGCACAGGGCCGAGGAAATGCGACGAGTGGAGAACTACAGACCAGCGCCGCCCACTATGCTTCCACTGCGGCCAAGCCGGTCACGTCCTCCGGCACTGCCCATACAGAAGACTGGGCATTCGAGGGTTCTCTTACGACGCTCCACGACCCCGACCCGGCCAGCGACCATCCGGAATCGAAGAGTTTTTGCGTCTGGAAGAATGCCCATCGCCAAGCCGCCTATCACGTTCCCCGTCGCCATCGTCACCACGCTTTGTATCTCCTAACCGAGGTTACGCCGTGCGTGGACGCTCCCCCAGCCTTCAAAGGTTAAACTGAATAAAGCAGCATCTGGAGGTGAGGTTGCTTCTAAGCGCAAGGACAAAGATCCTCCACCGACGACAACTCCGACGACAACTCCGACGGCGACGAAGACGCGGCCAGACTTGATGCGTTTAACGCTTCCCATAGAAGTAACGTTGGAGTACGCCCACCGCCGCCTCAGTACCCGAGGAAGCCGAGATCGAACACCAAAGACAACGTGCAATACAAAAAGGCGCACAAGTGACCTTGAAGTTACGGTCGACGGTCACGCGGTTACTACCTTGATCGACACGGGAGCTGACTACTCCGTCATGAGCGGGCCATTCGCTGTTCGACTCAGGAAAGTGACAACAACTTGGGATGGCCCGCTGATCCGCACCGCAGGTGGTAACCTGATTACGCCGTCAGGACGCTGCACCGCGAGAGTTACTGTAAACGGGAGAACCTATGCTACAACCTTCCAGGTCCTACAGCAATGCTCGCGAGACGTGATTTTGGGAATGGACTTCCTGAATGAACATCGGGCGATCATCGACCTTCGATCTAAGTCGAACAAGCTTTCCATGGAGAACGCCATACCTGCTGCGGCGAGCGCAACTCATCACGTTGCCTTAAACCTCCTCGACGAAGCATTGAGCGTGCCGCCCTGATCGAGTGTCCTCGCCTGCATAGGTACTGGAGACATCGAAACTGCCGAAGGCGTCATCGAGGGGAACACCCAGCTACTCCTGGATCGAGGACTGGCCGTCGCAAGAGGAGTCGCGCAAATCTGAAATGGCCAAGCCCAGGTGTTGCTAACCAAATTCACCGAAGAATACCGGCATCTAAACAAAGGTACGACGATCGCTTTCCTCGAGAACTGGTGGACATCAGAGACATATTTGCCCTACCCGACCAACCCGTAGAACTATCTGACCAACGCCATCAACCAACGTTTGATATCAACCCAGCATTACCACGGAGCAGACAAGACCAAATACGCAGTCTTCTTCAAAAGTACAGCGATTGCTTCTCATCAGCATCAAATGTGCGACGAACCTGGCTTGCCAAGCACCGCATTGTCACAGACGAACACGCCCGACCACTGTGACAGAGCCCCTACCGCGTATCGCCGCTAGAACGCCAAGCTATCCGCAAGCAAGTTGAGGAAATGCTTCGTGACGACGCCATCCAGCCATCGAGGAGCCCCTGGGCAGCACCAGTCGTCCTAGTGAAAAAGAAAGACGGCACCCGTCGCTGTTGCGTCGATTACCGCCGCCTGAACAGCATTACGAAGAAGGATGTCTACCCCCTCCCCCGCATCGACGATGCACTGGACGGGCTGTGCAACGCTAAGTACTTCTGATCGATGGACCTGAAGAGCGGCTACTGGCAAATTGAAGTCGACGAAAGAGATCGCGAAAAGACTGTGTTCATCACACCAGACGGACTCTTCGAGTACAACGTGATGCCATTCGGCCTCTGCTCTGCCCCAGCGACGTTCCAGCGAGTAATGGATACGGAGCTCGCAGGCTTGAAGTGACAAATTTGTCTAGTCTACTTAGATGACATTCTTGTCTTCTCCACAAGCTTTGAAGACCACCTCAGAAGGCTTCGGACCGTGCTGGAAACAATCAAGACTTCAGGCCTAACACTGAAACCAGAGAAGTGCCACTTCGCTTACGAGGAGCTGCTGTTCGTTGGTCACGTCGTAAGCAAGGATGGAGTTCGCCCAGACCCTCAGAAGACGGCTGCGATCGCAGAGTTTCTACAGCTTAATGACAAGAAAGCTATACGCAGATTTCTTGGATTGCGCGCTTATTACCGTCGATTCGTCAAGAACTTTTCGCGCATCGCTGAGCCTTTGACCCAACTTACCAAGGCCGACGTGCCTTTTAAATGAGAAATGCCGCAAGAAGAAGCTTTCAAAGAACTAAAGCGCCGCTTACAGTCCCCTCCTGTGCTCGGGAACTTTGATGAAAACGCCGAAACGGAAATCCATACCGATGCAAGCAGTGTGGGCTTAGGAGCGGTGCTGGTTCAGAAAAATGGTGGAGAGGTAAAAGTTATAGCGTACGCTAGCCGTTCACTGTCGAAAGCCGAAGCCAACTATTCGACGACCCAGAAAGAATTTCTCGCCATTATTTGGGCCACGTCGAAATTTCGCCCCTACCTGTACGGACGACCATTCAAGGTTGTGAACGATCACCATGCTCTGTGCTGGCTAGCCAATTTCAAAGATCCCTCCGGCCGCCTTGCTCGTTGGAGCCTGCGTCTTCAAGAATTCGACATAACTGTAGTCTACAAATCTGGCCGCAAGATTTCCGACGCAGACTGCTTGTCGCGAGCGCCCGTCGACGCAGCAAGCAAAGAAGACGACGAGGCTTTCTTAGGACCGATAAGCGCCAGCAGTTTCGCGCAGTAGCAGCGCTCCGATCCGAGTTGCAAAGCATAGTTGATTACCTGAAAGGCAAGACTGCATCGCCTCCTCGAGGATTCAAGCGCCAACTGTCGTCCTTCGTCGTTCACAATAATGTCCTCCTGAATAAGAACTTCGCGTCCAACAGAACAGCACATCTTCTTGTCGTGCCCAAAAATCTTAGGCAAGAAATTATGCAGGCATGTCATGATGAGCCGACTGCGGGGCATCTCGGGATTGCTCGCACGTTGCACCGCATCCAGCAGAAGTACTATTGGGCGCGGCTAGCTGCCGGCATTTCCATTATGTGAAAACGTGCCGTGAGTGTCAGCGACGCAAAACGCCTCCGATTAGACCAGCCGGACTCCTGAACCCCATACCACCGCCAACTAAGCCCTTTCAGCAAATAGGAATGGACCTTCTCGGCCCCTTTCCGACTTTATCGTCAGGTAACAAATGGATCATAGTGGCCACTGACTATATGACCCGATACTCCAAAGCAAAAGCGTTGCCTATTGGTGCCGCAACAGAAGTCCCAAATTTTTTGTCGAACAAATTCTCCTGCGATACGGCGTCCCCGAAGTGCTCATCACAGACAGAGGGACGGCATTTACAGCGGAGCTGACGCAAGCCATTTTAACGTACAGCCAGACAAGCCATCGAAGGACAACTGCCTATCATCCGCAAACCAACGGATTCACAGAGCGTCTGAACAAGACCATCGCAAACATGTTCTGCATGTACATCGACGCCGAACACAAGACGTGGGACTCTATTCTGCCCTAAGTGATCTTTGCCTATAATACTGCCGCCCAGGAGACAATCAGGTTTACTCCATTCCAGCTAGTATACGTCAGGAAGCCCACGACAACACTCGACGCAATGCTCCCGCACGTTTCCGACGAAGACAACCTCGACGTCGCTGCCTACCTTCATCGCGCCGAGGAAGCCCGAAGACTTGCGCGGCTTCGCATTCAAGACCAGCAGCACACCAACGCCCGACGCTACAATCTGCGCCGACGAGACACGCATTACAAGCCAGGTGATCGGGTTTGGGTATGGACGCCAGTTCGCCGCCGTGGATTGAGTGAAAAGTTACTGCGACGCTACTTCGGCCCGTACAGGGTTCTACGTCGCATCGGTGACCTCGACTATGAAGTCATCCCCGACGGCACGACTGCATCTCAGCGACGCCGCACAAGCCCGGAAGTCGTACATGTCGTACACCTGAAGCCATATTATGAACGCTGAAGGACTCAAAGTTTGCATTCTCCGTGTTTTTTATGCGAAGCATATTACTAGAGGTACACTACAGCACTTCGCTGTGGTTGCACGCCGTGCAGACCACGTGGTACAGTGACGTCACACCACGTGACATACCACGTGACACATGACGTCACGACAGATCGCCGTCACGCGCTGGGAGACGGAGAACGATGCCATCGCACAGACGCCGGAATGTCCTCGAGCGGCATTCCCGCGCATTTCGAACGCGCGTTCACACTCGGTGTAGGTGAAACGCTCGCTCCACCGGGCAGGCAGACGCGGCTTCCGTGGCAATCCAGGCGCTCACCCAACGCGCGTCTCGGGGTTAGTCGGCGTTCCGCTGTAGCCAAGCCGTTGTCTTCCCCCACGACGAAGGCTTCTAGTGGTTGTATTAAAATGACCAAGTATTCAACCAAGCAAAGCCATGTATTACCAAGCCTAGCCATCAATATGCTTCGCATCTGATTAGGCTTAACCTTAGCTAAGCCTCACCCATTTTTTTTTTCATTTTAAAGCATCGAGACGATGCTGCTTTGAGAGGGTTGTAATGCCCCGTATCATTGTAGCGTCCGTTCGTTCGCGCAAGGCCGCACAAAAGGGGTGTTATCATTTTTGTTCGTGACGCGAGAAGCAACCGCACTAATCTCTATTGTTCACAGCCATGAACAGCTGCATCTACTTGTTTCTAGATTACTCTAGATGATCTCGACCTGTTATCTCGAAGTTTCCTTGCCGGCTTTAAATTGAACGATGCCGCGAGCAGCGGGCATTCGTGGTTCGACGACCGACGAGCACGCTTGTTGCTTGCGCCGCCGCCGAGCGATTCAGTTCTTTTGCGCGCGCAAGTCAGCCCAAATTAAGAGCTTCGTTTCCAAGACTGGTTGGTGTCTTCCTGACCGCTGGACTGCCGTCACTACAACGTGACAATATAATTGGTTTTTTCGACATTAAGCGCTAGTTTGTTTGAGGATAACCATGTCCACAGAATACAAAGCCACTCATTTGCCGTATCCATTACTTCCACACGATCGGGACCACTGAAATATACATTTGTGTCATCTGCGTACAAGATAATGTTAGGTGTCTGCGGTATCATTACAATGTCGTTTATATAGAGAAGGAACAGTAATGGTCCTAAAATCGAACCCTGTGGCACACCATATATTATAACTTGCAAACTTGATTGAACGTTATCAAACCCAACGTACTGGAGTCGATTCTGCAAATAACTCTTGATTAAACGTAGCGAAGTTCCACGAACACCGTATCTTTCCAGTTTATAGAAAAGAATGTCATGCTTTATGGAGTCGAACGCCTTCTTGAAATTTAAGAATATGCCTACTGTGTAAAGTTTATTTTCAATGTTCGAAATGATTTTTTCTTTTATGTTTAACAAAGCAGACTCTACTGATTTACTTTTCTGGAACCCGTACTGCTGCGGTTTGTTGACGCCCTTGCTGTATAAGAAGCTACCCAATTTACTGTTGATTACGTGCTCCGCTATCTTTTAAAACATCGGAAGTACGGAAATAGGACGGTAGTTCCCGAAAACATTCTTGTCGCCTCCCTTGTGTACCGCGCAGACGCGGGCAATTTTCATTTTTTTCAGGAAACAAACCATCCCGCAAGATACAGTTACAGATGTGTGAAAGAGGTAAGCTTAGCAGGTTAGCCACCGCTTTCACTGCACGAGCTGCTATTTCATCGTCCCCGATAGCACAGTTGTCCTTGAGACCTTTCAGCACGGATTCAACTTCATACGGCGTAGTTGGAGATAAAAATATTGTATCTGCCAACCGATCATCAAAATACAATTCAGAGTGGGCGCTATCGCAATTATGCGTAATGCCCGACGTTAGAAAATGAGTATTGAATTTTTCAGCCAATGTGGAGCCTGAATAAGCAATGCCATCAATTATGAGTTCTTGTGGGGCAGTATGCGCATTTTGCGAAATAAGGCATTTCATTAGAGGCCAAGCTTTTTCAGGGTAGCCGTGAACCGTCGTACACTTGTTAACATAATTCTCTGTACAGGCTATCTTCAGGTCAGCATTAAGCTTGTTTCTAATCTTCTTATATTGCAGAAGTTTACTTACATCTTTAGTCCTGATAAATTCCTGAAATAACCTGTCTCGATTATTTATTCTTTCCAAAAGTTCCCTTGTAATCCATGGCTTTCTTGCTTTGCGACATTTAACGACTTTCTCAACATGAAATGCTGCTTCATAGAATTTCATTACTTTGCCAACAAAAGCATTGTACGCATCATTGGCATTCTCAATGCTTAGGACTTCACTCCAATCTGTATTTGATAGCATGCTACAGAAAAGAATCATTCCATTTTCGCTAATGCGTCGGCGATGAAGCAGAGTTCGAGGCGCCTGATTTTCAATAGGGTGGAAACAGAAAAAAGGCATGTGGTCACTAATACCAGTTGCTAGGACCCCTGCACAGACATCTTTTAAACAGCTAGTAAAACACAGGTCAATGAGCGTTTCACTTCTGGCGGTCACACGAGTGGGTGCATCAATAACATTTTTCAGTCCAGTTCAATGCGCTGATTCAAGAAGTGCAACTGATGATGAGTCTTTGCACAGTACATTAATATTGAAGTCCCCCACAATAATGACGGGAAGACCTTTCGATGTGAGATATTCCGTGAAATGTTCAGAAAAGTTTAAGAACACGGGAAGGGATCCGGAAGGCGGGCGGTATAACACTGTTATAATAAAACCTTTGGAATTGATTGTAAGGACTTCGTATTCAATGGTGACCACAGAGTATTCTTCCAAGACAGTATAACTGAATGTATTACAAATATATAGTGCTACACCACCACCCCTTTGGCGGTCGCGACAGAGGGCTTCACATCTGTAACCATCAAACTGGACAGCATCATGTTTGTCAGTAAACCATGTTTCCGTAATGCACAAAACGCTAAATTCATGTTTCAGGGATGTTAAATAGCTAATTACTTCTAGTTGTTTACTACGCAAGCTTTGCGTGTTCAGGTCAAAAACTAAAAGGAATCTACGCAGTGGGTGTAGATGGATGAGGGCAGCAGCGAATGCCGGTCCGTCATAGTAGCCGTATTGCGAAAAGGCTGTGACATGGGTCAAAGGCATTAACAGGGAATTTGCGTCTTTCAGTTGATCTTGCTGAGATCATCTTCAGTCTTTATGAGGATGGCGAGTTCACCTGCCCTTTTCCTAACATAGATTCTTCCGCTCCTCTGCCAAGAAAATTCATACGACTTCTCGGTCGCCCTTGATTTGACTAGCCAAAAGAGCTTCTTATTTTGCGGGCTCAAGTTATCGAACAGTCTGATGCCTGGTACTTTTGTCCTCAAGAGTGATCGTTTATCATCCCACTGGTTTTTCAGCGTACGTGAAGAAACCCGCACTAGCACTGGAGGGAATTTGTCAGGTTTGCAAGGGAGAATGTGGATTGCCTCTACGTCTCGCGTTGTTACTTCCGGGATTTCCAGTTTCCGTGCGATAGTGTTTAGTTTTGCCAGCAAATTTTCATCTTCGGTATGTTCCATGCCATGAACTTCCAGGTCATGTCTACGGCTATACTGATCAAGGTCGTTTATCTCTCTTTTCAGTTCTTTAATTTCTTGAAGTGATGCATCCGACTCGACTTTGTCTACCCTTTCCCTCAGTTCAGTTATCTCTGTTTGTTGGGCTGTGACGAGCTCTACTACGCTATCATATTTGTCCGATAAGAACTTGACATTCTTTTCAATTGCTTCCACAGCTTCATTCATGGTCATAAGTTTCTCGATTTTGCTCAGGAGGGGGAGAAGGGCTCCAATTTTCTTGTTCATATTGGCTAGCCTCACCACAATGTCAACATCATAGTCATGTTTAGCCTTTCCAGTGTTCTAGCATCTTCTTAACTACGATGCTTTGATGTCGGACAAAGCGAGGGTATCTGGTTCGATTTTGGAGTGTTTCCTTGTCGCGTGTTTTTTTTGCATTTTAATGTAAAGTGTTTGCTTCTCCTCTATTATTTGTGTTGTTCGGGAGAAATTTTGTTGCCTACCTGCAGGCCTTCTTTTTTTTCGGTTGTTTGCTGTTGACAAAGCACTGCGCAATGGCATCCCCACTCCAGCCTTGGCCACCAAAAGGCGCCTGGCAGTATTGAATAAATAAAAAAAAAATCGAGCTCGTCAAGGCCTACCATCAAATCCCTGTACAACCATCCGATATACCCAAAACTTCAATCATTACATTATTCGGCCTTTTCGAATACCTCCACATGCCATTTGGCCTCCGTAACTCTGGCCAGACGTTTAAACGCTTCGTTGACACAGTTACACGGGGTCTATCGTTCTGCATGGCCTACATCGATGATCTCCTAGTATTCAGCCGCGACACAGAGCAGCACTTGCCCTTGTTGATTCTGTTACGTGGCAGGAGGCGTACACACCGCGCAAAACACTGGTACACTCACACCGATCACAACACAAGCACAGGGTGCACCGGATGTCAAAACATAGGCCACAGCGCAGGGTTCGGAGCCCGAGCACGCGCGAAGCGCCCTCCCACTTCGCCTGCCTCATCTTCTATGAGCCGACCCGTAGCATGACCCCTGGGCTCAAAAGCACCGTCGCGGTGCTGCTTAGCGAATATCAGAAGAAGGTAGATTGTAGGGCGCGACACGTGAACACTATCGGAGGGGGGAGTACGGGAAGCGCACTCAGGGAAGGCAGGTTCATTCTCGTATGTGACGGCTGTGACTTGGCACAGCACACGATACGGGCCCACATATCGCGAAAGAAACTTTTCCGAGAGCCCTACACAGCGAGAAGGCACCCAGAGCAACGCAAGAGACCCAGGCATGAAGGAACTGTACAGGTGGCAGCTCTCATAGTGCTCTTGCTGAGAAGCTTGGGAGGCTTGCAAGCGGGAACGGGTGACTTGGCGAGCATGGTCGGCACGGGCGATGGCTTCACGGGCGTATTCAGATTGTGAGGTGCGAGATGTTCGACACAATGTGTCAAGCGGTATTTGAGGATCGCGGCCGTACAATAGGTAAAACGGAGAATAGGCGGCAGTGTCGTGACGGGATGAGTTATAAGCAAATGTAACGAATGGCAGTACGACGTCCCAGTTTCGGTGATCAAAGGAGACGTACATGCCGGGCATGTGAGTAAGCGTGCGATTTAGTCGGTCAGTCTGGCCATTAGTTTGGGGGTGGTAAGCGGTCGTCAAATTGTGCTTAGTTGAGCACGCACGAAGAATGTCGTTTACCGCTGCTGAAATGAAGGTGCGGCCACGGTCAGTGAGCAGCTGGTGGGGTGCTCCATGATGATGAATGACGTCCTTAAGAAGAAAGCCGGCGACAGCAGCGGCAGTACTCGTGGGGAGTGGACTCGTTATCGCGTACCAGGTGGCATAATCTGTTTCTACTGCAACCCATCTGTTCCCAGAAGTGGACTCAGGAAAGGGGACCTGAAGGTCCAAGCCGGCACGGTAGAACGGCTCCGAATGGGCTGAAGAAATGGGCTGAAGAAAGCCAATGGGAGCAGATGCAGGCCGCTTGCGACCCTGACACTGATCGCAAGCACCAACGCAATGGCGCACTGAGCGGTAAAGGCCAGGCCAGAAGAACTGACGACGAATGCGGCCGTACGTGCGAGTAACGCCAAGATGGCCAATAGTTGGCAAGTCATGGAATTCGTGGAGAACGATTGCGCGTAAGTGCTTCGGGACGACTAGGAGAAGGTCAGGACCAGCGGGTTGAAGATTCCGGCGGTATAAAATACCTTCAACGAGAGCAAAGCGGTTCAGTGAAGGGTCGGTTTGGGCGGTCGGTAGGCGATCAGTGATGGAGAGAAGCTCCGCATCCCGACGCTGTTCTTCCCCGATAGTTGTAAACGGTCATAAAGAGAACAGGTCAATGGCGCTTGCGCCAGGCGGAGTATTAGTGTGGACAATAGGGTAACGAGAGAGGCAGTCGGCATCTTTGTGCAACCGGCCGGACTTGTAGATCACAGCGTAGTCATATTATTGGAGTTGTAGCACCCAACGACCGAGGCGACCGATAGGATCCTTCAGAGAAGAAAGCCAGCACAATGCGTGATGATCTCTCAAAACTGTGAATGACCAGCCACATAGGTAGGGTCGAAATTTTCCAACAGCCCAGATGAGGCCCAAGCACTCTCTTTCAGTAATGAAGAAGTTCTCTGAAGTAGATAGGACGCTGCTAGCATAGGCAATTACACGGTGTGTGCCGGATTGACGCTGGGAAAGAATTGCCCCAAGGCCATGGCCACTAGCATCAGTATAGACTTCCGTAGGATCTGACACATCAAAGTGTGCCAAGACCGGTACAGTGGTAAGCCTTCTTATAAGGTTGGCAAAGGCTTGGTCTTCGGATGACCCTCAGAAAAAACTTACATCCTTTTTAAGAAGATCTCCGAGCGGCTGAGCAGTGTCGGCTAAATCTTGTCTGAATCTACGAAAGTAGGAACGAAGTCCCAAAAAACTTCGGACGTCGTTGCTCGAACGGGGTACCGGGAAGTCCTTTACTGCTCGGATCATGTCTGGATCAGGACGAACCCCCGTAGCATCGACGACATGGCCTAGTATATTGAGCTGATGACGCGCGAAACGGCATTTTGAAGAGTTCACCGGTAGCCCGGCATGGCGGAAGAAGGAAAGAACTTGTGAGAGGTGGCCCATGTGGGACAAAAACATGGAAGAAAACACAATTACATCATCTAAATAGCACAGGCAATTGGACCATTTAAATCCTTGCAGCAAGTAGTCCATCATGCGCTCGGAAGTTGCTAGGGCGTTACATAAGCAGAAAGGCATAACCTTAAGCTGATAAAAACCATCAGGAGTAACAAACGCAGTTCTCCCGGTCCTGGTCATCGACAGCAATTTGCCAATAGCCAGATCATAGGTCTATGGAGGAGAAGAATTTGACTCTGTAGAGGCAATCTAAGGCATCTTTGATACGAAGAAGCAGTGATCTTATTGAGGTGACGGCAATCCACACAGAAGCGCCACAAGCCAATTTTCTTCTTCACCGCGACGAAGGGCGAAGCCCAGGGACTGAGAGGGCTCAATGATGTTCTTCTCCAGCATTTTTGCCACTTCCGCCTGGATTACCTGTCGTTCTGCATAGGAGACCCGGTATGGTCGGTGGCGGATAGGAGGAGCGTCGCCGGTGTCGATGCGGTGCGTAACGGTAAGAGCTTGGCCTAGGGCGCTGTCATGAAGGTCGAAGATGTTGGAATAGGACTCGAGAAGCGAACGCAGCTGGTAAGATTGGGCAGGGAGCAAATCGGGGGCATCATTGCCGGGATCGCGTCAGTCGAAGTAGGATCATCAACAGGGTCTGCAGGAGCTGAGGCATGGGCAGTGTCCAATGGTGCAACTTGGCGGGAATCAATAGGTGAGAACGTTGCCAAGCATATGCCATGCGGAAGCACTTGGGCTGAATAGCTGTAATTGATTAACGGCAGTGACACAGTTTTCCCTGATTGTAGCGACGGTATAGGGCAGTGCAACGTTGCGGCGCAGCAATCTGAAATGGGTGCAACTAAGTAGTCGCCATTGGTGACTGATGAGGTAGGACGTCTGTAACGAATGAGGCGGGCGAATACAGTCGGGGAGAACGCAAGGGTTCGGGATCGATGGTTGGGAGATCTAGGTGCAGGACGCCTTGCGATTAGTCTATCAGGGCACAGTGTTCTGATAGGAGATCGGGGCCGAGGATGAGGTCATGAGCACAAGGGTTAAAAACATTGAACTACACTGCAAGGTTATGGCCAGTGACACTAACGCCTACAGTGCAGATTCCGTCAACACTAACTGTTCCGCCATCCGCGACAGGCACTCGAGACCGAGCCGGCGTGAGAACTTTACGTAAACGACGATGAAGGTTTGCACTCATGACAGAGATATTGTGGTGTCGACAAGCGCACGCACGGGAACACCATCAACAAAAACGCCTAGTTGGTTCAAGTGAGAGGCCGGTAGATGATTTGTGCGCCTGGCGTGGATGCAGCCTCACCTCCAGGATCTGCATCAGCTAGTTTTCCAAGTCAGGGCGGTCGCATGAGGCTGCAGCCAAGGATCGAGGGGGCTGCGGGGAACGGAAACGACGGGCTTGTTGAGATGGAGAGCGGGAAGAACGACGTGGTCGGGGGCTGGCGAGATAGTTGGCCGAATCTGATTGGTCAGGAGGTGGTCGGGGCGGAAAACGGTGGGGCATATCTGAACGGTTGTCATAGGAAAGCTCGGTGCGAGGAGTCGGAAACCATCAATTGCGGTGTGCCGGGAAATGTGGCCGACGCAGGAACAGTTCAAACATATTGGGCGATCATCAGGCGTCCGCCACTCGGCTGGATTTCGTTAGCGACGAAAGTACGGAGCCTTGGGACGGGAAACATCCCTGCTTGGTTGCCGGACGCTGGAGTTTCCGATGGAACAGATAGCAGCTGCAAGATTCAAATTTGCAAGTCCCTCTCGCACGACGGTTTGAATAAGGGGCACATCGGGGAAGGGGTGACTGCGGACGGTAGGTTGGGGGGCCGCAGTTGCACAGGCCTCCATATTGCGGCGAACGATTCGGGTGACTGTGTTGGTGATGTTGAGAGGCGAAGTGGGAGCTGTGCTAGTTGGTGGCTGCTGCATAACACACGATGTGGCGGCCGTATGGGGAAGTCATTGAAACTGAGGAAATATGCGCCGTCTCTTTACTTCCTCGAAGAGACGGTACTCCTTAATAAGGGAATCCACGGTATCACAGCCTTTGCAGAGAAGCAAATGGAAAGCGTTGTGCGCTATCCCTTTTAGCATGTGGCCCACCTTTTCGGATTCGGACATGGCGGTGTCAACCTGGTGACATAAGGCAAGCACGTCTTGAAGGCACGTGATGTAACTTTCACCGGAGGGCTGCGCACGCGACTCACGGTGTTTGTGGGCTGCGAGCTTCGAAGCATCTGGAGGTCCGAAGAGAGGGCGAAGTTTTTCTTTGAAGATGTCCCAACTCGTTAATTCGTCCTCATGGGTGTCGTACCATTGCCTCACTGTGCCAGACAAATATAAAATGACGTTTTCCAGCATTACGGTGTGGTCCCACCTGTTATGGGTGCCGACACGTTCGTACATCAAGATTCATCTGTTGATATTTTCAGTTCAAGCACCGAAAAAGATGTCGGGGTCACGGGGATGAGCCATGACCATGAATCTAGTGGCAGTGGGACTTCGCCAGTCGCCGGGCTGCGTCATTGTAGCGGTCACGGTGTAGCGACCGCTGCGAAGCTTTCTGGTGGGATAGGCCAGAACGAGGGGAAGGGGAAAGTCGTCACCTCCAATTAGATGTAACGTGGCAGGAGGCGTACACGCCATGAAAAACACTGGTACACTCACGCCGATCACTACACAAGCACATGGCGCATTGTATGCCAAAACACAGGGCACTGCGCAGGATTCGGAGCCCGAGCACGCGCCAAACGCCCTCACACTTCGTCTGCCTCATCTTCTATGAGTCGACACGTAGCAATATATTCCTTGCAAAATGTATTTTCGACGACCTGAATAACAGGAATTCGACAGAGTTTTACAGACCATTTGAAATAACCGCTACTCCACCTCCCCTTCTTTTGCGATCCTTGCGAAAAAGATTGCAATCTTTTGGTAGAAACTCGCTGTCAAAAATACCGGTGTTGAACCATGTGTAAGTCAGGAGAGCGATATCCGCGTACTGTGAAAATGGTACAGACTCAAACTGCGTATTTGTTTTTCAAAATACTACGGAAGGTGATGATCACAATTCTCAATGTCTGAGTGCCTCCCGTTTCCCGTCATTCACTTCTAGAATTTTTTTACGCGCCTGTTTTCTACTCGATTCAATGATTACATGGTGTTATGTACACTTAGCTTATCGAAAATTAGTTTAACCTTGGCACCCTTTGCTCTGTTCTCAGACGACCTCTGCCAAAACTTTTTTTCTAAGATCCCGAATCGTACTGGAAAAGTCTTCCGTTAGAGAAACATTTCTTCCCTTTAGTTTCTTGCATGTCTTTAGCATCAAATTGTTTTTCCTCTAGTCTTGTTTAATAATAACTGGGCGGTCGTTAACTTTATTTTTCCTAACCTGTGGCACCTTTCAATGATGCTAATGCTCACTCGAAGCTTTTCTTGAAATACTTGTTTGTTGAGAGATAACGAGATAAAAGCTTTTGTGCATAAATTAGAGTTTGTTGATACTTCCTGCAAGTTATTCTATTTCCTCGCTCTTCTCCTCCAATCCGTGAATGATCAAATTATTTCTTCGGATTCGAATTTCTAGATCGCCGACATTGTTGAGGAGAAAAGAAACATTCTCTGCGAGTTCGATTCCTGTCTGTTTGATCTCTTTCTTCTGTTTTCAATACGTGTATGGCTGTGACTTGGACTTCCAACAGGAAATGACTAAATTTTTCTTCAAATATGCCTTGATTCGACACAAGAGCATTGGTAGAAGCACTCACGGTGTTCTGGCATGAAAAAGCTGCGACAACATTTCTTCCTGTCTTGGGCCTGGCTTGTATTCAACATCTCCGCATATAAGTAGGCTCATTCGAAAAGAGTGTACATCTGCTAGAAATTCACTAACACAATGTGGGCAGGGCAGCAGCAGTAAAATTCTTTTATCGCTGAGAGAGCACAACGGCAGTGCTCTGTTCTGCGACGCCGTCAGCACATGCACCAGTTGTTACAAATGACAGTAACGAGTTCACATGATCGCGGAGTCATAGTCACATCCGCATCAATGATGCACAAGGCCGGCGTCGGCTGAAGCTGTCGCAGTGGTCAATAATCTCAATAGACGGCCAGGAATGTTTACGATGGCACAATGCTCGCGCAAGAAGTCCATTCCGAAAAAGTCCTTGCAACAGTGGGAGAAAAAGCAAATTTGGCAATGGTGATACAAGCGGCGCACCTTCCGGTAGGCATCACGAGGTGACCGCCAGCACTAGTATGTGCGTTCTATTACATTCAATTTTCACCTTGCTGAGGCAATCTGCCAGGTGCTTGCTTATGATCGAAAGGTTCGCGGCTGCATCATCTAAAGCCTTCACTGGGTGCCCGTCGACGTAAATCTGGAGGTGGGCGCTACCGACTGTATCGGTGTCAGGAAAGTTCGGTATCACAAAATCAGGCAGCGGCTGCATCGAAATCTCCGAATCGCGTTCCAATAGTATGGAGGGGTCTTCGGAATACCAGCTGTCAGCACCCATGGGGTCGCCGCTTTCTGTTTCCTCAGTGTAGCCTTCGACACTGGCCTCACAACCCATCCGCGAAATCCCGGCGGTTGGACGACGTGTAGCGCGCTGGAGGGGTTGATCGTGGTCGGGCGATGGCGGCAGTGTCGCGGGCAGCAAGGTGTCCCTCGATTTGACGGGGTCGCTCACCAAAACGGGGAGAGGGAGAGTGACGGTGAACGCCGGAGAGAGCGATTTCGCGGTGGGTGCAATGGCGATACAGGTGGCCGGCTTACTCTAATGATAGCTCAGCGGCTGCTAGTCAGAACGGGTCCAACCAGCCGCGTTTCGATCCGGTGGACGCATCGCGGGTCCCTGCTGGTGCCGCTGCTACAATGACGGCGGCGGGGCGGTCGGCGGCGGCGGGTGCTATGGCAGACGCTGCGCAGGTGAAAACTCGAAACGGAGAGAACGGGGCGTAGCTCATGGGGCGTCGCTCTGGCATCAATTGACGCGGTGAAAATGCCTGTCGGACCTCGTCGCGCACGGCTTCTGGAATTGCTGCGGCTCTTGGATCAGGCGAGTTGAGGTTCAGTTTCTGACGCTCTTCACGGACCACCGCGCGTATCAGCCCACGCAAAGACGAACTGTCGCTAGACATGGACAGAGCGGCTGCACTGCTATATGGGTCACTGCACAAGGAGCCAATTGGGCGGCAGCGCTTTTGCGAGGTCCACTAAATGGCCGAAGCTTCTTTTATGAAGTATGCCACAGTCAATGGGGAATTCGTAATATGTAATGCCCCCCTATGTAATGTCCGAAAGGGGCCTCAGGGTGAATAAATAAATGAAACAAGCGAAGAGTTCGTCTTTCACACCTTGGATCAGGTGGCGAAGCTTCGTGGCTTCCACCATATCTGGGTCAGCGCGCCGACAAGGACGGGTTACGTCTTGGGCGAAGATGACAACGCTCTCATTAAGCTCTTGTAGGCGAGCGTCCGGGAGTGGCCTTGCACGATCGCGCCAGTCTTTGCAAGCAATCGCGGTCCAAACCTGCTCGCAAAAGGTATTTCAGCTTTGGATATCGGCCTCCCGGTTCTCGAACCAAACCTTGGCTGGGCCTTCCAGAGCTAAATATAAGTTCCACAGCTTCTGCCCATGGTTTCACTAATTTAAATCAGCCACGTGCTCAAACTGGTCAAGCCAGTCTTCGATGTCTTCAGAAGTGCCGCCGTGGACAGTGGCCGGGACATGGGGCTGCTGAAGCGTCAAGAGAGACACGCTTTTATGCGCCATGGGCGTACGCTTAACGGGACAATGAGTGGGCGCTTCTTCGTGTAGGGGGCGAAACTCTGGGGCCAGTGCCAGGAGGCGGTGGCTGCTGCAGTGTACGGGCGCGTAGACAAGCGGAAGCTGATTGGGACTCAGTAAGCGGCTGTCTGAAGGGATCGCGATCATGCAGGCGTTGAGCCCGCAACCAGGACCAGTGTCACGGAGCAGTTGGTGTTGGTAAATCACTCCCAGACGGCAAAGAAAGGCCAACACCGAGAATACCTGTGAAGGTGCAGCAGCACTTGCAGGCGGCCAGAGCGGAACGCCAGTTTCACAAAGCCACCAGTGTGGCGCACGAACTCCATGATGGGCAGCCGCCGAGCGGCTGTTATCGAAGATGCGGCAATATTAGCAACTTACCGCGGCATGTTTCCAGTAGCATTCCAATGTTCACTGACAACTGTGTCACTTACCGCACCGTTCGTAATTTTCATCATCCACACATTCTTCAGACATATCTTGACAGCACACTAAATTGGCGTAATAATTGGCTACTATCTCTCAATCCTACTAAATAGAAACTCAAATGCTTGTCTCATCGTGAAAATCTCTACAGCTTTCATTATTCAGTTTCCAACACGTTAGGTGAGTTAGTGCTATCACATGAATGTCTTCGAATCACTTTTCTTCGATTTATTATGGCGCGCTCATATTAGCAAGGTTATTTCAGCATCGAACAAATCACTCGGCTGAAGATAACTTGGAAGACCCTAATTAGGTAATGCATCTGCCATCTGGAGCCCACATCCAGAGTATTTCATCACTCCAATAGAAGCTGTGCAAAATCATGCCACCCAGTTAATTCGTTCCGATTACTCCTACAGCGTCGGTAGTTCAACTTCGAAACCAACATTCGGATTGTCTCCCCTCTTTATAAATCGCCGCATTCGAATCCTCTTCCCTGATCACGACTTTTTTATCCTTCTTTCAATCAAGCATTGTATATCACAGCCGCAGCAGGCATGCCGCACCTCACCAGTGATCCGCTTGAAGTAGACTGTCTGCAATTGCATACAGTTTTCGGCTTGGTTCCTTTCTCGGGCACCTACAGACTGGAAAAAGCTACCCTATGACATAGTCCTCATCGCTTCAACATGTGCTTTTCAGGAACGCGTAACTGACAATCTTAAATGGAAAATAATGAAAACCGTTTGTTTTCTCATCCCAAGAATAACCTCGCTCCTTATGTATCACCCTCTTCGATGGGGTCTATGAGGAAATAAAACTCAACTGAAGTGAAAATGCTTTGTGTTAATGAGGGAAGTCTGGTGGCCATTATTTAATTTTGGATTCCAAGCAGCCTGGTTGGTCTTCAGAGGACACATTGGTGGGCTGTTTCGAGATTGGTTTAAGGTGTTAAGGAGCGATTTGTTCGCCTTTGGGCTGTCCCTATAGGTACGGAAGCTCACAAATTTTGCTAATTACGGCAGTAGATTTTGTTGCATGAACTTCCTGTCTTTTATAACTTTACAGTGATGTTTCTCTAGCGCTCTAAAGGTATGAGCTATAAAAAAAGATGTAGTTGCGGCAAGTGAAACTATGAACTTCCCGAATGAACAGAAATAAACAATCAAGCTGCACCACCTTTTCTGTTCTGACTCCAATTCAGTTATTTTTTCAGGTTGCAAAAGAGCTTGGGAACATAGCTTCACTCGAGAAGATCTTGCTTGAAATGAACAGCATCATAAAAATATCGGCGCTCAGGGATTCTTTCCTCCTGACAGTCCGGTGGAGCATCGAATGGTGTGCTAATTCTTGTACTGTTGCTCTTAGGCGCCTATGTGTCCCTTACTGGCCAGATGATCCTCCTGCATGACGGGAGCGTGGAATGAAGATAGAAGCACCAAAGCATCGACAGATAACTTCGCCATCACCGCCTACAGGAAACTGACGTCATGGACCACGGGATTTAAGCACTACAAAAGGAAGCAGCGAAAGGCGACCCTCCGCAGTCCGGTGGAGCATCGAATGTTGAGCTAATTCTTGTCCTGTTGCTCTTAGGTAAGCGACACTTTGTATTTTTTTTGTTTTGTTTTTTTCTTGTACACTCCACTGGACTGCACCTTTTTTGTGACCTTCTTTGTACTCACCAATGGCTCTTCAGCAGTGTTTCTCTTGTTCGAAGAATTTTGGCAAGAAAACTACGTTTTTAACATGCAGTAACTGTGAAAAGTCTTTCCACATAAAATGCTCAGGTACAACTAAATCAGCTCTTAAGAACATAGGTTCAGGCGATTTATCGGCCTGGAAGTGTGTTGACTGCAGGGAAACAAAAAGTACTGATGATGATACATCAAGCAGCGAAAATGATGAGACAATGCAGAGTAGTAGGCCCCCGTCTCCCAAGACAACCGCTATGAACACTCTGATTGAAGGCTTCAGCCAGAAGCTTACAAAAATTTTGAGCCGACTAGAGACACTTGAAAACAAGGTAGACAAACAGAGTGCTACCACACAGGCAGTAGTAAAAGCAATGGAAATGCTTGCTTCCAAATACGACGAACTCTTGTCAAAGATTACCAGTCATGAAAACGAGATAACTGAACTAAAGAAAACAACTGAAGAACTGAATGAAAAATTGACTGAAAAGGACACTGAGATTGCCAGGCTAAAAGATTGTGTTGAAAGCGCAGAGCAGTACACAAGGCGCAGAAATGTAGAAATACATGGGATTGCTGAAACCCCTAATCAGGACCTTTACCAAGTTCTGACTGACCTCAGTGAAAAGTTGAATGTACAGACACCAGAGCGACAGAAAATAGAAGGGCTGCATCGGCTCAAGGCACAAAAAGATAAGATTGCGCCGATTATTGTTCGCTTCGTGGACCAAGCCACACGGGACATGTGGCTGGCGAAAAAGCGCGCGCTGAAAACAGAAAAAATCTACATAAATGAGAACCTGACCAGAGCTCAAAAAATGCTGCTTGCTGATTGCAAGAAGCTTGCGAAAGATCGAGGGTTCAAATTCGTCTGGGTGAGCAACGGCAAAATTCTTGTCCGAAAAAGTGAAGGTGCATCGATAATTAGTATCAACTCTGCTAAGGATCTTGAGAAACTAGCGTAATGGCGTCCTTTGACTCATTTAGCGAGTGGAACGTTCATGTTGAAACTGCACAGAGAGATGCAGATTTGAACCATGAACTCGGTTTGCTGCACGTCAACATCAGAAGTTTAAACAAATACTGGGATGAAATAGGATTCATTTTAAAGACTGCTGCGGTTCCATTTGATGTTATTATTCTCACAGAGGTGAATATAGATGTGTCGAGAAAATGTGCATTTACATTTGCAGGGTACACTCAGTACACATTGTGCCGTGAAAACCATAAAGGAGGCGGTGTTATGCTGTTCATAAAAATGAGTGGATGACGAATAGAATTGACGTCAGCTTTATTCACGCAGAGGCGGTCACTCTCTCTATTTCCAAAGGAAATACACATTACACTTTATGTGCAATATACAGGCCACCAAATCTGAATGCCAGTGCATTTCTAGATGAGCTGCATACTTTTTTTCATAAATATATGAATGAGAAGAACTTCATCATTGCAGGGGATCTAAACATAGACATTATGAAAGAGACAAAAGGTATCACAGCAGATTACCTCAATTTGCTGGCAGAATTTGGTCTTGTGAATGTAATTAATGAATGCACGAGAGAGGAATACTTAGGTGCTAATATTACCAAGTCATGCATTGACCACATAATTATTCGTTTGCAAAACCAGCAGTATGTTTCGGGAGTTATCAAGCAAAAACTAGCTGATCATTACTTTGTGACGGTTGCAATTCTGTCTGAGGATCATACAACTGATGGAGGTATTATTACAGGTTCTGTTCTAGATAACAGAAAAGTAGACCAATTAATTCGCAATGTTAATTGGAGTTCCTTTTTAGACTTAGATCATATCAGCTTATATAGCAAAACTATTGAAATCTTTCACAACGTCTATGCACAGTCAACTAAATCTGTTAACATCAAAATAAGAAGACCAGATCAGAAGTGGATAACTCATGAGATAGCACAGTTGTGCTGTGTAAAAGATAAAGCGTGGCAAAAATGTAGGAAGCAACCTGAAGATAAAGCTCGAAGAGATGAATATCGCGCTCTGCGGAATCAGGTAACGGCGAAAATGCGTCTGGCGAAAAGATCCTTTTACGCACGACAGTTTTCACTGAACAAACATGACGGAAAGAAAACGTGGCAAATTGCCAATGAACTGATGGGTAGACAGAGAAAGGCTTCCGTTGATGAAGCCGTAAAAAAGAATTTTCCAAAAGAGAACCTGAAAGTGCTGTGTGAAAAAATTAATGACGTGTTTATACACACAACCGAAAAGTTGCGGAATATAGTTGTCAGTAGGCCTGTACCACATCGACCGAAGCGGACATGTGTGCATACTGCATATCTGGCACTGATATCAGTGGACGAGTTATGGAGCATTATGTGCAGAATGAAGCAGTTCAAGCCACCTGGGTATGGTGGCATTCGTCTGAGAGATCTTTGCAGAAACTTTGACGCTTTGAAAGAAGTGCTTATGAACATATTGAATGGTATATTCGAAACTGGTGATATCCCCGAAGAACTTAAGATATCTGTTGTCAGGCCAATCTACAAACACGGGAAGAAAGATGATTTTACAAATTATAGGCCGATCGCAATACTGTCATCAATATGAAATGAACGGCGGCGCAACAAGAAGAACACAACAAGAGAGGGGACACCACATGCGCACACTACCAACTGTTTTATTGCATGGAAAGGAGGCATATTTATACAGCTCAGGCATGACACTAATCGCAATATCGCTCAGAACCCAACACGTGGAAAAGAAACAGCAACATCAGGATAAAAGAAAAAAGAAAAAAAAAACCCTTAACCTCTGCAGAAAAAACTAAAAGATTTTGATAATAGAACTTTGAGCAGGCCATCTCGTAGCAAAAGCAGAGTCAAACAATCGTAGCAAAGGCAGAGTCAAACAAGAGAAGCAAAAGCAGTCAAAAAAATTAAAAAATACAATCGTAGCAAAGGCAGAGTCAAATGTAAAATGTAAAAGTCAAATGTAAAAGTCAAATGTATAGGCCAGACAGGTCGCTGCATTAACGACAGAACACGGGAACACGAAAAGTCGTTAGAAAACGGAGGCGGGTCGAATTTGCCCCTACATTGTAAAGATTGCAAGTGTGAGCCAGTGCTTAACGGAATAAGGATTCTCGGCAGGAGTCGCGATCAGGTGGCACGCGAAATTCTTGAGGCCTTTATGATCAATAAGAAGGGAAGCACTTGTGTTAGCGACTCCTCAGTATCCCTCCGTAGAAATGAAGTGTCCTTTCTTGACAGTTTTTTGTAACGCCATGTGCTGTGCATCTTTTCAGCCCTGCATTTCTAGCGGCCGTCTGTTGTTTGTTTTAGGCGGGTTGTTAACTTTTTTACTGTTTTTTGCTTTCCGTTTTGTTGTTTATCGGGTTCTGACTGCTTTTGCTTAATACATTTGACTCTGCCTTTGCTACGATTGTATTTTTTAATTTTTTTGACTGCTTTGGTTCTCTTGTTTGACTCTGCCTTTGCTACGATTGTTTGACTCTGCTTTTGCTACGAGATGGCCTGCTCAAAGTTCTATTATCAAAATCTTTTAGTTTTTTCTGCAGAGGTTAAGGGTTTTTTTTTTCTTTTTTCTTTTATCCTGATGTTGCTGTTTCTTTTCCACGTGTTGGGTTCTGAGCGATATTGCGATTAGTGTCATGCCTGAGCTGTATAAATATGCCTCCTTTCCATGCAATAAAACAGTTGGTAGTGTGCGCATGTGGTGTCCCCTCTCTTGTTGTGTTCTTCTTGTTGCGCCGCCGTTCATTTCATCATGCACCAACTCGCCCCTCAGGCCATTCTTCTGTCATCAATAGCACATATTATGGAAAAGCATGTTGCATATGTTATGGAATCATTCTGTGAAAAATACTCTTTGAACAATGATGCGCAGTTTGGCTTCACAAGGAATAGAAGTACGACTACACTTCTTGAAGAATTTTCTGACTATGTTTACAATTCACTAGAAAATAATCACATCGTGTTAGCCTTATTTCTGGACTTAACTAAGGCATTTGACACAATAGACCATACACTACTACTCGAAAAATTAAGCTCACTTGGGTACCGCGGTCATTTTAACAAGTTTTTTGTCAATTATTTTACAGGTAGATTGCAGTGTGTGATGCTTGATAATACGCATGGAGATTTAAAAAAATGTTAAATTCGGTGTACCTCAGGGAAGTACACTTGGCCCACTACTTTTTAACATATATGTATCCGATTTGGGTTTGTTACAGCTTAAGTCAAACGTTTTTCAATACGCTGACGACACAGCGCTAGCGCTTGAAGCTACTGATTATCGTACAGGCGTGGAGTCATTTCAAACAGATATAAGTGAAGTGTTGTTGACTGGTTCTCGCAAAATTTCATTTTTTTTAAACGTGAACAAAACAAAACTGACATGCTTTAAAAACCCTCATAAAATTGTTGCTTTCAACCAACCACTGTATCTTCATACATCCCATTGTTACCAGTGTAATTGTAAAGCTATGCAAATAGAGCGAACAGTTTTGTATCTGGGCATCCACTTTGACCAACACCTTACATGGAGCGACCACATCGTCTACCTCTCTCGAAAGATAAGGGCCATTGCGGCTATGATGTATCACCTTCGTGGTAAAGCTCCGCTCCATCTTAGGCGACTGATCTATACAGCATTAGTAGAACCTGTTTTAAAGTACGGCATTACTCTATACGGTAACTGCTCCGAATACAAGAAAGAAGCATTAAATGTTATCCTAAAAAGAATCGTCAACACTATATCGTACGGCACAAAACTACACTCGGCTCGGTTGACATGAAAGAGAGATACGATGAGTTAGGCATCCTTCAAATTCGTGAACTATTTCACTTTGTTGTGTTAACACGGTATTATTATTGAAATGAATATAAGACTCCCGTAAAAAAAGATGTCACCTTGAGAAAAACAGAACGTTTTTTTAAGCCACGGGTTTACACAAACTATGGTAAAAAGAAGCGCAGTTATTATGTACCGGCTGTATTTAATGAAATTCCCGATGATCTATGTATTGCAAGTAACAAACGTAGGATGATGACTGACATGAGAAATTGGTGTGCAAATGTATTTCCCTGTGTATAGCTTGAGTTCTTTCGTATGTGCAATTTTGTGTTCAAAATTTTTTTGGTTTTTTTTAGTGTTTGTGTTTAGACGAGTAAAGTATACATATGAAGGTATTTCTCCACCTGCTGCCTGATCAGCCAACAAGCAAAATGTGCTTAGGCAGATCAGAATTTATGAATGTGTACGTATACAGACAAATAAAATTTTGATTTGATTTGATTTGAACCGAAATCTCAAGAAAGGGCTGTTGGAGTTTATTTTTACTGCCCGCATTTTGTTATCATGAAATAGCTGCCAAGCTGCAAAAAAATTCTTAGCTTCTTAAAAGATGGTTTAATAAACTAGACCATGAGCCTCAGCTACATTAAAGCGAGCTCAGCAAGGACGAACACCACATATTAGTGCAACACTGTCCTTTCACGTCGTTTCTGAAGGTGATGGTCTCTAGTATTTAGACCGGTGAGAAAGGTGTCACTGCCGTGTCATTCAGTGAGGACGAAACTGTTAAGTTCTGCCCCGAGGGCAGCTTGATATGCCTGTTTCACAGTTTCAAGTCCCATCGTAATCTCTGAATGAACGACATATTTTTTCATACGTGCTGGCAACGTGCTTGCAACAATAGTGAAGACAACGGCCATTCTTCATGTCATATGTCGTCCGATTTCTGACGCCATCAGTCATTTTTCTAAGCGTCCTCCTGGGTACATTTACGAGCGCCTAGTTCGTGGCAAACTGTGTAATGACAGAAATGAGCCAACTGGTACCATGAACATTAATATGAAAAAGTCACAGAATAGCGGCATCAAGCATGTGTAAAAAGTGGGTAAATCTATTCATGGAGGATTTTGCTTTAATATTGGCGTCAAATACCTTGAGGAATACTGAATGAATAGGCCTGCTCTTGATAAAAGTACAATTTCTCTTGCGTTATTTTATAAAGCAATGTCCACGGTGTTTTCGATCTCCCATTGCATGTACCGCCAATGAAAGATAGGTATAAAGGAGGAACTAACCCATAGGTATAAAGGAGGAACTAACCCATCTCAAATAGCCACAAGAACCGTCCCCAATGACGTGATTCTGTACCGTTTCCTGAAAATCTTGTGCTCACCTTTTTGTAGGGCGGGCAGCAAGGACAGCACAAAAAACTCAAAGAACCGGCCGCTCCTATCGTGCACTGTTTTTGTTTTGTCCTTAGTGATCAAAGAAATTGGTAAGTCACGAGTATATTCTTACTGTAGCCGGCAAGTTGTTCAGCACAGAATCTAAAAAGAGGACTCAGAGTCCTCTTCTAAGCTCACCGAAAACTTTCCTACTCGACCAAAATAAACTATATATGAAGCCGCTGTTTCCGGGTTACAGGTAGCAAATGCTGCCTATTGCATGCACATGAGTTCGACACCAAACAGCATAACTAGCACAAGTAAGCTAACGGGGCTAGTTGGAGCAAATCTGTGTACATCTGTGTTCTTGTGTTTGTGTACTATCAGCGTCAAATCAAATGCGAACAAAACACCTGAAACGCGAGCACAAAAAACCAAGCATATTAGAGGCTGGAGGTGAAATACAGGAGTGGGCTATTAACATTTCAGAAGAGCGGTCTTTTCGGCTTCGACGGTAAAATCAACTGCTCATGTATTTTGCCTCCCTAGTATAATATCTGCGAGTTGTGCTGTTCGCGTTTCAATTGGCTTGTTCGCGTTTCAATTGACGCTGATAGTACATGTGTTTTACTAGAAAAAAAAAATCTCATGACTTTTCATACAGTATTAACGCCGAAACATTGTGAAACGTTTTCAAGCATAAATATATTGTTGCGGGAAAGAATATATTTACAGATATTTACAAATAGACAAGAACAGCTGCGAGCGGCACCGAGAACACAGTCCGAACTTTGTTGTCTTCTACTCTTCGCACTCGTGCCATCGCTCTTTGTCGTCGTCGGCTACCCGCATCAGGACCCCCGGCTGCTGAAACGCCGCCTCGGCGTTAGGGCGGCGACGTATGAGCGTCGTGGTAAGGTTTAAGGCGACAGACGTGGACGATGTCGGTGGTGGCGCCAGAGGACGAGGGCGAGGTTTCATGGGGAGCAATTTCATAGTTCACGTCGGTAACACGGCGCACGACACGGTAAGGGCCACGGTAGTGCGAAAGGAGCTTCTCGGAGAGACCGACGCTGCGAGAGGGCGTCCAGAGAAGGACGAGTGATCCTGGGGTATATTCGACGGCCTGGTGACGGCGGTCGTAGGCTGACTTCTGGGAAACTTGAGAGGCTTGGAGCCTACTACGTGCTATTTGGCGCGCCAGCGTGGCCTGGGAGATGGCGTCCCGAGCGTAAGCGGTGGTGGGGGCGAAGAAGGCGGCATGAGTGTGTCCAAAGGCAAGGTGGGATGCCTACCAAACAAAAGGTAGAAAGGAGAATAGCCTGTTCTGTCATGAAGGGAAGAGTTATATGCAAATGTCACATAAGGCAAGGCTGCGTCCCAATCTCGGTGGTCTGGCGATACGTACATGGCTAACATTTCGGTGAGTGTGCGGTTGAACCTTTCCGTAAGCCCATTGGTTTTTGGGTGGTAAGCTGTCGCGAGCTGGTGCTGCGTGTCACACGAACGAAGAATGTCGTGAACTACTCTGGATAGAAAATAACGACCGCGGTCGGTGAGCAGTTGACGAGGGGCGCCGTGGTGAAGGATGACGTCTTGCAGAAGAAAATCGGCAACATCGGTAGCGCAGCTGGACGGCAAAGCACGCGTGATGGCGTACCGAGTCGTATAATCAGTTGCGACAGCGATCCACTTGTTGCCGGAGAGGGACGTCGGAAAAGGGCCAAGAAGGTCGAGGCCAACACGGTGAAAAGGTTCAGGAGGTATGTCGATGGGTTGCAGAAGACCGGCAGGCAGAGTGGAGGGCCTTTTCCGACGTTGACACAGGTCGCAAGCGGCCACGTAACGCTTGACGGAACGATAGAGACCAGGCCAAAAGAAGCGATGCCGCACCCGAGCGTACGTGCGGGACACGCCAAGGTGACCGGCTGTCGGCAGATCGTGCAGTTCTGCAAGGACAGAAGAGCGTAGACGTTTGGGTATCACGAGCAGGAGCGGAGGGCCATCGGAGCGTAGGTTTCGGCGATACAAAATGCCGTTCTGGAGCACATAAAGGTTCAGAGACGGAGAACGGTTTGCAGAACGGATGCCATCAAAGATAGGTCGTAAAGATGAGTCGTGACGCTGTTCGTTGGAAATATCAGCAAGATCGGAGATAGCTAAGAGGCAGGGCAGGGTCTCAGCGTCCTCTAGGTCAGGTGGTTCCACAGGGTATCGGGATAAGCAGTCAGCGTCCTGGTGATGGCGCCCTGACTTGTACACGACGGAGTATGAGTATTCTTGGAGGCGCAATGCCCAGCGACCAAGGCGACCGGTGGGATCTTTTAGTGAAGACAACCAACAGAGAGCGTGGTGATCAGTGACAACAGCGAATGAACGGCCGAACAGGTAGGGTCTGAATTTAGCTACTGCCCAGACAAGGGCAAGACACTCGCGCTCAGTAATGGTGTAATTTTGCTCTGCGGCTGAAAGTAGGCGGCTGGCATAAGCGATGACTCGATCTTGACCCTGTTGACGTTGGGCTAGGACGGCGCCGATGCCATATCCTGAGGCGTCGGTGCGAACCTCTGTGGGAGACGACGGGTCAAAATGTGCTAAGATGGGCGGAGTGGTCAGCAAATGGACGAGAGATGAAAATGAGTTCTCTTGAGCAGGGCCCCAGGTAAAGGGGGTGTCGTTCTTCAGAAGATCGGTGAGGGGACGAGCGATGCCGGCGAAATCTTTAATAAAACGGCGAAAATATGAGCACAAGCCGACAAAGCTGCGCACATCTTTCGGCGACCTTGGAAGAGGAAAGTCCTTCACAGCTTGAATTTTGATGGGATCTGGGCGTACACCAGAAGCGTCAACGAGGTGTCCGAGAATAGTGAGTTGGCGACGACCGAACTTGCATTTCGATGAGTTCAGCTGAAGTCCGGCGTTACGAAACACTGTCAGAATATTAGAGAGGCGCTCGAGGTGCGTGGCAAAAGTAGGCGAGAAAACCACAACATCGTCTAGGTAACAGAGGCAGGTGGACCATTTAAAGCCACGAAGAAGGGAGTCCATCATTCGTTCGAAGGTAGCCGGGGCGTTACAGAGGCCGAACGGCATGACTTTAAACTGGTATAAGCCATCAGGCGTCACGAAGGCGGTCTTCTCGCGGTCCTTTTCATCAACGGCAATTTGCCAGTACCCCGTTCGAAGATCAATTGAAGAGAAATATTTGGCGCCATGGAGGCAATCTAAGGCATCATCGATCCTTGGGAGTGGATATACGTCTTTTTTTGTGATGCGGTTGAGGGGCAGATAATCAACGCAGAAGCGCCAGCTGCCGTCCTTCTTTTTCACCAGGACGACTGGTGAAGCCCAGGGACTTGACGAGGGTTCGATGACGTCTTTTGCGAGCATCTTGTCCACCTCTTGATTTATGAGGGTGCGTTCGGCGCTGGACACTCGGTACGGACATCTGCGGAGAGGAGCGGAATCACCGGTGTTTATGTGATGCGTCACCACAGAGGTCCGAGCCAAAACACGGCTATCAAAGTCGAAGATGTCGCGGAAAGATGATAAGAGGCACCTAAGATCGCGAGCTTGCATCGGCGGTAGGTCAGAAGCGATCATGTCGGCGTAGTCGTCCGTTGGGTTCGCTGTTGATGGGGCCGCAGGCAACCGGCATTGCTGAGTGGAAGGTAAGCAGCTGTCCACCACTGATATCACACATTCGGCAGCAGGGCACAGCGTGGCGAGTGAGATGCCTTGCGGGAGCGGTTGGATAGATGAACCGAAGTTCAGGACCGGAAGGCACGCTCGGTTGGCCGACATTGTAAATACAATGTGTGGAAGCGCAATGCTGCGCGTCAGGGCGACGTCAAGTTCCGGAGTGACTACGTAGTGACCATCAGGTACAGGGGGAACAGATGAGAAAGAAATGTAAGTTGCGGCTTGAGGCGGTAGACGGACAAAGTCGACAGCACAAAGACGGTGTCTAACTGGGGACGGCGACTCAGCAGAAAGAGGAAGGTCAAGCTGAACAACATTAGTGGCGCAGTCAATGAGGGCTGAATGCTCAGACAGGAAGTCGAGGCCAAGAATGACTTCATGAGGGCACTGGTCCAGAACAGAGAACAGAATGGATGTATGGCGGCCGGATATGGTCACACGGGCTGTGCATAGTCCAACAACATGAGCAGTTCCGCCGTCGGCAACGCGGAGAACGGCTTTGGGTGCAGGGGTCAGTACTTTTCGGAGGCGGCGTCGTAGGGCTGAACTCATGACGGATACGTGCGCGCCTGTATCGATCAGCGCTCTCACAGGCACTCCATCGACATGAATGGCGAGCAAATTATGGTGTGCGCGAAGGGCTAATCGAGGATTTCGGGACTCGGGCTGTAATGCAGCATCACCTCCAGACACTGCAGCGTCTAGTTTTCCGCTTGCGAGCGTCCGTAGGGGCCAGGAGAGGACCGACGGAGTTGGGGCGAACGAGACTGGCGACGCAGGGGGGACGGGGAGCGGCTGGAGCGGGGAATCTGGCCGTCTACTGTAGCACTGTGCTGGGCTGGAGGGGGCGTGTAGTGGCTGGGCTGTTCGTCGTCGCGGTGGGAGCTGAGAGGACGGTATGTGCTGCGACGGGACCAATAATTTCGACAGTGGCGGGAGATGTGGCCAATGCGGTGGCAATGGAAACAAATGGGCCTGTCGTCGGTTGTCCGCCAGTCGTTAGGGTTTCGGTGACGTGGATTGAAGTACGAAGGTCGTCCAGGAGCAATCGCAGTGATTTCGGGTGGTGGTGAAGACCGTACAGGGCTGACGGGCTGGAAACCAAGGTTGGCAAGCTCTTGGCGGACGACAGCTTGTACCAGAGAGATGGTAGGTAAGCGGGTGTCGCCATCATGTAGATGCTGGGGGGCAGGGGACATAGCTTCGAGCTCGCGTCGGATGATGCGGGTCACATTTTCTGGGGGCGCTGGAGTTGTCCGGTGTCGCAGGTCTTCACATGAAGAAGTCGCAGCCGTGTTGGGGAGGCGTGTGTACGGCTGGCTAATACGCCTGCTTTTGGCTTCCTCGAAGCGTCGACATTCCTTAATAATTCCGTCGACTGTAGTGCAGCTCTTGTATACGAGCAAGTTGAAGGCATCGTCGGCGATTCCCTTCAACACGTGGCCGACTTTGTCAGACTCGGGCATGTTGGCGTCAACTTTGTGACAGAGGGCCAGCACATCTTGAATGTACGACACATAGGACTCCGTAGATGTTTGAGCTCGGGAGGCGAGGTCCTTCTTAGCGGCAAGCGTTCGGCCGAGCGGCCGTCCAAACAATTCGCGGAGTTTCTCTTTGCACACGTCCCAGCTGGTCAGATGGTCTTCGTGTGTCTTATACCAGACCCGGGCGGTGTCTTTTAGATAGAATATTACATTTGCGGGCATAAGGGTCGGATCCCAGTGGTTGTAGGTACTCACTCGCTCGTACATGTTGATCCATTCGTCGACGTCAGTGTTGTCGGTACCAGAAAATGTCCCAGGGTCATGAGGGGGAGAAAGAACGAGTGATGTCATGGCCGGGGCTGAGGTTTCCTGGGCGGCGTCGTGGGTCATGATGAGTGAAGGCAACTGGCGGCCGCTGCGGAGCTCCGTCGTCGGTAGACGTAGGGGAAATCCGCACCTCCACCAAATATGTTGCGGGAAAGAATATATTTACAGATATTTACAAATAGACAAGAACAGCTGCGAGCGGCACCGAGAACACAGTCCGAACTTTGTTGTCGTCTTATACTCTTCGCACTCGTGCCATCGCTCTTTGTCGTCGTCGGCTACCCGCATCAATATTGTTATTTTCTTTACTGCAAATTTATCCTGGCGGGACCATATAGATTACATTACAAGCAAGGCTTCCAGAGTGCTGTGTTTTCTTCGCAGAAATGCGAAGAATTTACCGCTAATGCCAAAGAGCTCCTGTATAAAACTAATATTAGACCAGTACTTGAATATGCTTGTGTCTGGGACCTTTGGCTGCTGATAGATATTCACAAGATTGAAAAGATCCAGAACTTGGCCGTGTTATTTGTTAATGCTAACTACTCCAGAAATTTTAGCGTCTGCGCTGCAAAGAATGACCTTGGATGGGAATCACTCCAGCAGCGAAGGAAACTTCTTAGACCAAAATTTCTCCACAGTGCCTTTCACAACAACACTAGTATTAACAGGGAGCATTATTTGCGACATCCCGATTATGTCTCGCAGCGTCTTGATCATGCCCTTAAAATTAAAGAGATCAGGTGTAAAACGAACTTCTTCAAGATGTCCTTCTTCCCCCAAGCAATTCGAGAATAGAATAAACTCCCACATGATATTGCTACCATTTCCTCTACTGATGTTTTTTTCCTCACTGCGAAATATGCATTGTAAATAGGCCCTTGTTTCTTCAATGATTGTAAAGGTGTTACCTGTCGCTTGTTTAATTGTAATTTCAGTTGCTTGCCTATCTTCTGTTTATCTGCATTTCCTGCTTTTTCGACTGTGTTTGAGTCGTCTTCCCCCAACTGTAATGCCTCACGGCGCTGTGGGTACTGTAATAAATAAATAAATAAATAAATAAATAAATAAATAAATAAATAAATAAATAAATAAATAAATAAATAAATAAATAAATAAATAAATAAATAAATAAATAAATAAATAAATAAATAAATAAATAAATAAATAAATAAATAAATAAATAAATAAATAAATAAATGAAAAACGTGGCGCGAAAAACAAGACACAGAAAAGGTGAAGACGGGACACGAGCGCTAGCAACTAGCAATCGAGCGCTAGCAATTACAGCTAGGATAACTAGCAATTGAACTAATGATTCTGGCCTTTCCTCTGTACCATGTGCTTTCCTCCTGCACCAGAATAAAAATTCTCAGCTCTGAACAAAGAGCACTGGCCATTAAAAGCCGTCATGAATGATTAGGACAACCTAAAGCACATCACTCCCTAGTGCTCTGCAAAGAGGACCAATGGTCATTTTTTCCGCTGTGCATGTGCGCCTTCTGGTGCCACTCATCCCGGGTTGCAGATGAGCGCTAACAAATGCTGCGTTTTGCTTGCACACTTGAGTCCACCGCCTCCCTCTTGCACTTTCGCGCTTAGATAGTAAGAGCGCGCAAAGCAGGTCTATATTAGTAGGTTGCTCCTTTTTTCATTCCGGCACTTTATAATGCGCGCTGTGCTCACAAACGACGGTCCAAGTAGGCGCGGAACAAAATTAACGACAACCAGCTGGCCAATGTTTTGCCTTTTTCAAGACAGCTGCTCCACACGTGCCATGAAGCAGCTCCTAAAAAAGCAAAAACACCAGTTGAGGTCGGTCTTTAGCCAGTTGACCTTCATTGAGGCTCATTATTTTTGTTTCAAAAATGGCGTGAATGCCGGTATGAAGGTGTGGCCAGGATGTCCGGCCAGACCCTCAAATCACAATCAGGACCGCAGAAAACATGTCTGTGCAGAGACCCAGGCTGATGCCTAACAGTCAGGAGCTTCGAGTCGAAGTCTTATACTTTCTCGCGCTCTCCTTTGGGGCCTTTGGAGTCTACGCGATGCAACCGTGCCGCGCTTCCCTTAGTAAGTAAAAAGAGACTTTTTGTTCCTCATCGTAAAACTTGCACCTCAGAAAGAGGGTTCGCGAGACATTCACTGAAATATAACGGGGCTTGTATTCCGTATTGATCGCGGTTTCTTCGCTGGCTAGATAACCTTTCTCGGAGATCTGAAATCTGAATGTGACGGAGTGTTCTCAGTGCTCTTTCTCGAGCGGCTAATAGAAAACATTTGCTTGGAATCCGCAGCCTACTTACTGCCGATGTTATACTAGTATTTCGCCATAGAATCGGTTGGTACTGTTGCATATAGCATAGAGTTGCTTCAGTGTCAAGGGGTAGTTTCTGCTATGATGATGGGCCAGCTGAACAGTATAAGACGCCATTCGCCGGTGGAGTCGTTTGCCAAATACGCATCAAACTCACGGAGGCGTCGAAGTGGAGGAAAACGCCGTTACAGCCATCGTTCCGCGGCGGGAACTGGCCGTCGTTACGAACAGCGTGCCAACAATCCGACATGAAACGCGCACGAAGGACGCGAAGGCGGGCTCCTTAAAAGTGAGGTCCCCGCTTGTCTTCCATCGCCTGACCACCACACGTGCGCGTTCCGGCTTGATGCCAGGGATTGCTAACAACACTGCAGCCCTGATCGCCTTGTTAGGCTTGCGCCAGGCGGAGGCAGCGCGAAAGTATAATGGATTCGCAGTTGTGCGAACATGTCCACTCTCGAGACGTAGAGGACGTTTATGTTAAGAGGAGCATCTCTGTGCTCTATGCATTCAACTCCTTTTACAAAGAGTAAAGTTTCTTTGTTGTCTTTCATCATTTCAAGAAGGCCTCAGATTGTTTTGCTGCCACAGAGCCTGTCTGCGCTCTCACGCGACGCGAACTGCGTCACGGTCCAGACATTGGACACTGAACAGCGGAGAAAATTGCAGCAATGACTATACGTTCCGTCTTCAGAATGTTTTAGAGTCCGCAGGTGCCCCTTATGAGCATCAATTTGTGGGCTTTTTCTTGTATGATTCCAACATTTTTGGACTTCCAGGAGAAATGACGTTCCTTCATAGATGCAATATTTACCTCAGAGCACAGCCGTGCACCTGTAGCAGCTTGGCTTGTTTTATGCGAAGCATATTGCTAGAGCTACCACTCACGCCGTCGCCGTGGGACCCCCACGTGACACCGTGACGTCACACCACGTGACATCGGATGAGAGAGCCGGCCTCCACCTCGCGCCGTCGCCGTGGGACCCCTAGCCGTCACACCCGCGCATTCCCGCGCATTTCGAACGCGCGTTCACACTCGGTGTAGGTGAAACGCTCACTCCACCGGGCAGGCAGACGCGGCTTCCGTGGCAATCCAGGCGCTCACCCAACGCGCGTCTCGGGGTTAGTCGGCGTTCCGCTGTAGCCATGCCGTTGTCTTCCCCCACGACGAAGGCTTCTAGTGGTTGTATTAAATGACCAAGTATTCAACCAAGCAAAGCCATGTATTACCAAGCCTAGCCACTAAGATGCTTCGCATTCCCCAGGCTTAGCCAAGCTGAGCCTCAGCAATATTTTTTCGTTTCACTTACATGGCAACTACACGAAAACCACTCGTAAAACGCGCCGTTGATTCATGGGAGCGGCTGGTTTCTTGTGCAATGATTTCAGGTCATCCTTCGCTCCGGTCATTGCAGACGTAGACAAAGAGCCGGCCGTCCAGATAAGAAAATCATGGCCTTTTCCTTTTTTGCCTACATCACTCTCATTTCCCGAGTGGTAGTATTACGGCACACAGCACAATGCAAATCCAGTTTACCTGTGACCGCCACACAATGCTTACGTAAATGTCTGCCCAGTAGTGGTAATCGAGTTACGTCGTGCTCCCGTGCGCGATCATTCAGGCACCGTGTCAGCTGTCAGCTGGATCGTGTGTTCGTGAGTACATTCCACAAAGGGCGTGGCGTGCTTCCGGTGACAGCGAATATTTTTGGTGTTTTCTTTAGAATGCGGGAGCAGAGATTTGCCATATTGGACGCTTATGAAAACACAATAGGTCCAGTGTTGGACCTATTGTCCTGATGGCTAGGCGCGGCGCTGCCTTGCCAGAGCCTGCCAATTACATTAGAGCTGAATGATTACCATTCTTTACAACTACCGGCCCGCGAATTCAGTGTACGGTCATCGCCTTCGAATAGCAATTTGTTTCTCTCCGTTTTGAAGGAATGCTTGCTGACGATAAAGATGTGACAACACAGTTAAAATTTGAGGGGCTTCATTAACAACGTTCCTAAAGAAGATATTCCCCTAGCATTTAGTTTGTCTTATGATGGTTATAATAAACTAACATTCTTGCGATTTTCAAGCCAAAGTTAACGTTGAAACCAGTTCGATTGCACTTATGTGGTTTGCATGAGTCTTCATCTTTGAGAATGTTTTAGTACTATCAAATCGGTTATCATACAAAACTATTCTAATCCGACCCACTGATTCACTTTATTCCGCCAACCAATCCTCACTCATGCACCTGAACTCATTTACAAGTGTGCAGCTACTTCCGAACTTTTGGGGGTCCTTTGTAATTTTTCGTATTGGCAAACTCCAAAATTTTGAGCGCTCGTCAGGCCTACGATTTGTCCACTCGTGGCCACGTTTTATTGATGGCATGACGAACTTCTCAACCAAATTTAAAGAATAAGGGTAGTCCTAACACTACTCCTGGCACAGTGTGTAAGCGACGCGCCGCTCTCCGGCAGGTAGCTGTTTCGGACAGGCACTGGTTGGGCTTGTGAGACTCAGATTGCACTTCGTAATCGGAATGGAATGGGAAACCTTTATTGTACTTTCAAACGTTGCCTGTTTCTTTGGCGGCGTTGTCTGCCATTCAAGCAGACTATTTAGCAATAGTCGTCTGCCCTCAGTCCAGGGCTCGGTTTGCCTTGGCTTACTTTTGAGCTCACTGCACTACAACTCACCGTCTTCGTTTTGATCGCTAGCCAGCAGATGTTCCGAATGCGCCGCATAACTTTGTTGTGTATATTCATGCGGCCACTCCCATGTTGAAACAGTTGCTGCCCGAAAAACGGGGACGCGAAGAAAGCGCACACAAAAAGACGAATGTTGCACTTCCAACAAAATTTTTATTAAGAAAAAGCAAGTACAGCGCTATTATCACCTTGTGGCAGTCAGCCGCGTTTGTCTAAAAAGGGCACTTCATTATCGTGAACAAAGAAGAATGGGTGCTGCCACATTGACCGCCCAATATTTTGGTGCGATACGTGAAAATAACCTCTGTTTCGATCTGGCCCTTTCCTGCCCAAACACTTAATTTTTCGAAAAATGAGTTTACAGTAAATCACGGCAGTTAATTGCAAGGTTACTGCATACCCCGTCTGCGAACTGATCGTAGTGTTTCCTTGGCTCTCTGATTAAAACGACGTCCGGTTTGACCAATGCACACTCTATGAGTGTAACACTGTAAACTATTTTGGTAGTGCACCGAGATTAGAAAAGGTGGTGTTTCGTTTGGTTTAGTTTGTTTTGTTGGGGTTTAACGTCACAAAGCAACTCAGGCTATGAGGGACGCCGTATTGAAGGGCTCCGGAAATTTCGACCACCTGGGGTTCTTTAAAGTGCACTGACATCGCATAGTACACGGGCCTCTAGAATTTCGCCTTCATCGAAATTCAGCCGTCGCGGCCGGGAGCGAACCCGCGTCTTTCGGGTCAGCAGTCGAGCGCCGTAACCACTGAGCCACCGGGGCGGGGCGGTGGTGTTTCGTAGTACAATTGGGCTTTTCCTTTCTTTACCGTCATTGAACAAATTTTTGAGAGCCTACTGGCATGGAGTCAGCAATAAAATTCCAATAAGGAAAGGTGTCAGGCAGGGAGACCCGATCTGGCCAATGCTATTCACCTTCTGTTTACAGGAGGTATTCTGATGTCTCAAATGGGAACAGTTTACGATAAGAGTTAACAGAGAATACCTAAATAAACTGGTATACGCTGATGACATTACCTTGCGAAGTCATTCAGGACATGCACTGCGAAGCGTGCTCAATGACTTAGACAGGCAGAGCAGAACGGTGGGGCTAAAAATTAACATGCTGGAAAGTAAAGTAACTTTCAACAGTGTAGCAAGCAAACAGCAGTTCACAATTTGTAGCCAGGTGAGGTAAGTAGTAAGAGAATATTTCTATTTAGGGCACGTAGTTAGGGCTCATCTGGATCATGAGAGGGAAATTACTAGAAGAATAAAAATACAGTGGAGCGCATATGGCAGCTTCTCTCAGATCATGAATGGCAGTTTAACAATATCCCTTAAGAGGAAAGTATACAAGAGTGGAAACGTCAGCTGTCATGCAGGTATTGCGGAATCAGGGTGTGGAAGAGTGTTGTGTGAAAATATTGGAAGATATTTATAATGCTTGGAAAGCTATTATAGTTCTCCATAAAGTCAGCAATAATATTCAAATTTGGAAAGGTGTCAGCCAGGGAGACACGATCTCGCCTATGCTATTCACCGCCTCCTTACAGGAGGTATTCCGGGGCCTCAAATGGGAAGAGTTGGGGATAGGAGATAATGAAGAATACCTGAGTAATTTGCGATTCACTGATGAGATTGCCTTGCTGAGCCACTCAGGACAAAAACTACAAAGCACCATCAATGAGTTAGAAAGGGAGATCAGAACTGTTGGGCTAAAAATTAACATGCAGAAAACCAACGTAATGTTCAACAACTTAGCAAGGGAACAGCAGTTCGCAGTTGGTAGCGAGGTGCTGGAAGTAGTTAGAGAATATGTCTATTTAGGGCAGGTAGTGACCGAAGATCCGAATCATGAGAGGGAAATAACCAGAAGAATAAGAATAGGGTGGAGCGCATACGGCAGGTTCTCTCAGATCATGAATGGCAGTTTGCCTTTATCCCTCAAGAGAAAAGGATACAACATCTGTATCTCGCCGGTACTCACCTATGGGGCAGAAACGTGGAGGCTAACATAGAGGGTTCAGCTTAAGTTAAGGACAACGCAGCGAGCTATGGAAAGGAAAATGATAGGTGTAACGTCTAGAGATCGGAAGAGGGCGGAGTGGGTGAGGGAACAAACGCGGGTTAATGATAACCTAGTTAAAATCAAGAGGAAGAAATGGGCTTGGGCAGGGCACGTAATGCGAAGGCAAGAAAACCACTGGTCCTTAAGGGTAACGGAGGGGACTACAAGAGAAGGCAAACGGAGCAGGGGACGGCAGAAAGTTAGGTGGGCGGATGAGATTAAGAAGTTGGCCGGGATGCAGTGGCCGTAACTGGCAAAGGACAGGGTTAATTAGAGAGCCATGGGAGAGGCTTTTGCCCTGCAGTGGGTGTAGTCAGGCTGATGATGATGATGATACAACAGCTGTATCTCAGGTACACAATATATTTATTTACTCAAGGCAGTGTATTGGCTAGATTTCTTCCGAGATAATAGCAGGCTAAAAGATGTTCGAGCAATACGCCATTAAAAATGCATGTGGCTAAATTATTATTAACTAAGAAAATACGGATAAGTTTGCACTTGTCAGAATTCAAAGAATAATTCATAGTTTTGGTCCACAGGGTTTGTGTGTTTAGATCAGAATAAATCAGTGGTTGTCGCTTTCAACCTTCTATTTGTTTTTTGTTTTTGTTTTTCAAAAGAAGTACCCATCAGGAAAAAAGATATATGAAAGATAGTACCTAAATGGATAGCCACTTTAAAACGGTTAGAAAGAGTATGACGAGCTCCGGATTTGGCAGAGCGATGGCTAGTTCTAATAACTGAATGCAAAGCATAGCTGATGGTGTTCAAGATGCTCAAACCATTTTGGAGTCATGAAGGCCTCTCACGCGTAGTTTTAACCGGAAAAGAGATTAGGAAACCTGAATGAAAGGATTCGATAAATAAAAATAAAAATGGGGCTCGGCATGCGCTGTTAGGCCAAATGCTAGTTAGTTGCGCTAGCGCTTCACATTTCACTTCGATTCCGGTGTTGGTGCCTATTGTTTACTGATGGAATTTCTCAGCAGAGATAACGTGTCAAAGACGTTATGCCCGTCAGTACAGTCATAGAGCCCTGGGAGTCCATGCTACACTTGGCGCTGTGGTGCACCGGTAACTAATGTGCCACTTCCATGCCACGACAGGTGTCGCCATTGGCGGGGCTTGTGAGACCAGTTTGCTGTTCCCGAGCAACCTCTGCTAATTAATGAACTATCACTCGCTAAGGTGTGCTAGTTGCCAAATGCGTGAGTGCAGATGTATATTTTAAAGAATTCAGCAGCCACCGAGATCAAGGCGCATCGAGGAAATGTTTATTTCCAATTTGTGTTGTTCATCAATGGGCGAATACTGTGATTAACCAGCCGCTTAAAGACAATTATAAAGTAACAGAAAAAAAAAACCGTGCCCCCGGTGGTATCCGAATGCACGACTTCCAAATTTTGCGTCCTGTGCTGTATCAACAGATCAACGGCGGCTTTAATTTTTTTATTGCATCGAAATAGCGCCGAAAAGGAAAATCTGAGCACACTTATGCTACGAAACGCCAGGCTGTACAATACAAGCCCACCATAACCCTGCACGTCCGCACCTTCCCGAACATCAAAAGTCTGGGAGACACACGCATGCATCCAGATAGCGAAGCTATCTAGGCTGTTGTTCCAGGGCAGCATATACTCCCTGCATCAAAACGCACTGCTTTCGAAATAAAGCATCGCATTTCCGCGGTGGCTGGGCGTGGCGGCACTTGAAAAGAGTAAACAGTCCCGTCAACATAAATAAATCGCAAGGCACAACACAGTTTTTTTTTCAATATGCAAAAATGGATGTGTAGGGTGTGATTTCAATCTCTTCTTAAGTGTTGTGGATAATATGTCCTAGAAGAACATAGCTTCACTGCGCAGAATGAAACAATGGTCAATGGCTTCTGGCGCAATGCGCAGGCGGCAATTCACCATCCGTGGCGCGAACATCTGCTCAGCAAGAAGCCATACCTTGAACGGGCAGCGTCAATGTGTGCAGAATAAAGAAAAACAATTTTGCCGCAGCATAAATGCACATTCACTGAAAAAGTTTTAAAACGGTGGTGCCAAAAACTCCAGAAAAAGTTTCCAATACCACGGTAGAGGAAACAAATGCCTTCTGGGGAGGCTAATACAGGCAGTCTTAAAGAAAGCGTACGGCGATGCTTCTCCAGTCTTCTGGTTTCGAGAGTATCTATGTTTTGTGGGTAACAAAACCTTGGAAATGTGTTCACCAGCCCCACCTTCATTTCTCTCTCTCTCTCTCCCTCTCTCTCTCTCTCTATATATATATATATATATGACAGAAGCCAACAGCCACAGAAACCAAGGGGCACAGGGGATTTTTTTTTAATTTTTTTATTTATTTATTTTGTGGTGTTGATCAATTTAGAACATTACTGAATATGTTATCGCTTGAAGTAATTGATTAGAAAAGCAGAAGAAAAAACAACCACACGCCGCCGGTGGGATCCGAACCCACGACCTCCGAATTACGCGTCCGGTGCTCTACCTCTCAGCTACGGCGACGGCTGTCAAATCTTCTACTTTCGGGGGTATTTATGTTTACAAGTAACCTAACCTTGAGAGTGTTCATCAGCACCACCCACGTTCATAAGCGGCGGACGAAGAACGTCCTGATTTACCGCCTGTGTGACGTAGAACGTCATCGAACGGAGAGGGTGGAAGCTGCGTGAGAACCCTCTTATGCTTCCTATGGCGTCAAGGCTGCCAGAACCGAGGCCCGCGCTAAGCAATTAAGCAAACAAGGGAAGGCGAATGAGGGGCTCGTAATAAATATGACAGAAGCCAACAGCCACAGAAACCAAGGGGAACAGGGGATTTTTTTTTAATTTTTTATTTATTTATTTTGTGGTGTTGATCAATTTAGAATATTACTGAATATGTTATCGATTAAAGTAATTGATTAGAAAAGCAGAAGAAAAAACAACCACACGCCGCCGGTGGGATCCGAACCCACGACCTCCGAATTACGCGTCCGGTGCTCTACCTCTGAGCTATTGCGACGGCTGTCAAATATTCTACTTTCGGGGGTATTTATGTTTACAAGTAACCTAACCTTGAGAGTGTTCATCAGCACCACCCACGTTCATAAGCGGCGGACGAAGAACGTCCTGATTTACCGCCTGTGTGACGTAGAACGTCATCGAACGGAGAGGGTGGAAGCTGCGTGAGAACCCTCTTATGCTTCCTATGGCGTCAAGGCTGCCAGAACCGAGGCCCTCCTTAAGCAATTAAGCAAACAAGGGAAGGCGAATGAGGGGCTCGTTATAAATATGACAGAAGCCAACAGCCACAGAAACCAAGGGACACAGGGGATTTTTTTTATTTTTTTATTTATTTATTTTGTGGTGTTGATCAATTTAGAATATTACTGAATATGTTATCGCTTAAAGTAATTGATTAGAAAAGCAGAAGAAAAAACAACCACACGCCGCCGGTGGGATCCGAACCCACGACCTCCGAATTACGCGTCCGGTGCTCTACCTCTGAGCTACGGCGACGGCTGTCAAATATTCTACTTTCGGGGGTATTTATGTTTACAAGTAACCTAACCTTGAGAGTGTTCATCAGCGCCACCCACGTTCATAAGCGGCGGAAATAGAACGTCCTGATTTACCGCCTGTGTGACGTAGAACGTCATCGAACGGAGAGGGTGGAAGCTGCGTGAGAACCCTCTTATGCTTCCTATGGCGTCAAGGCTGCCAGAACCGAGGCCCTCGCTAAGCAATTAAGCAAACAAGGGAAGGCGAATGAGGGGCTCGTTATAAATATGACAGAAGCCAACAGCCACAGAAACCAAGGGGCACAGGGGATTTTTTTTTATTTCTTTATTTATTTATTTTGTGGTGTTGATCAATTTACAATATTACTGAATATGTTATCGCTTAAAGTAATTGATTAGAAAAGCAGAAGAAAAAACAACCACACGCCGCCGGTGGGATCCGAACCCACGACCTCCGAATTACGTGTCAGGTGCTCTACCTCTGAGCTACGGCGATGGCTGTCCAATCTTCTACTTTCGGGGGTATTTATGTTTACAAGTAACCTAACCTGGGTTCGGATCGTGGGTTCGGATCCCACCGGCGGCGTGTGGTTGTTTTTTCTTCTGCTTTTCTAATCAATTACTTTAGGCGATAACATATTCAGTAATATTCTAAATTGATCAACACCACAAAATAAATAAATAAAAAAAATTAAAAAAAAAATTCCCTGTGCCCCTTGGTTTCTGTGGCTGTTGGCTTGTCATATTTATAACGAGCCCCTCATTCGCCTTCCCTTGTTTGCTTAATTGCTTAGCGAGGGCCTCGGTTCTGGCAGCCTTGACGCCATAGGAAGCATAAGAGGGTTCTCACGCAGCTTCCACCCTCTCCGTTCGATGACGTTCTACGTCACACATGCGGTAAATCAGGACGTTCTACGTCCGCCGCTTATGAACGTGGGTGGCGCTGATGAACACTCTCAAGGTTAGGTTACTTGTAAACATAAATACCCCCGAAAGTAGAAGATTTGACAGCCGTCGCCGTAGCTCAGAGGTAGAGCACCGGACACGTAATTCGGAGGTCGTGGGTTCGGATCCCACCGGCGGCGTGTGGTTGTTTTTTTTCTGCTTTTCTAATCAATTACTTTAAGCGATAACATATTCAGTAATATTCTAAATTGATCAACACCACAAAACAAATAAATAAAAAAATTTGAAAAAAACTCCCCTGTGCCCCTTGGTTTCTGTGGCTGTCGGTTTCTGTCATATTTATAACGAGCCCCTCATTCGCCTTCCCTTCTTTGCTTAATTGCTTAGCGAGGGCCTCGGTTCTGGCAGCCTTTACGCCATAGGAAGCAAGAGGGTTCTTACGCAGCTTCCACCCTCTCCGTTCGATGACGTTCTACGTCACACATGCGGTAAATCAGGACGTTCTACGTCCACCGCTTATGAACGTGGGTGGCGCTGATGAACACTCTCAAGGTTAGGTTACTTGTAAACATAAATACCCCCGAAAGTAGAAGACTTGACAGCCGTCGCCGTAGCTCAGAGGTAGAGCACCGGACGCGTAATTCGGAGATCGTGGGTTCGGATCCCACCGGCGGCGTGTGGTTGTTTTTCTTCTGCTTTTCTAATCAATTACTTTAAGCGATAACATATTCAGTAATATTCTAAATTGATCAACACCACAAAATAAATAAATAAAAAAAATTAAAAAAATATCCCCTGTGCCCCTTGGTTTCTGTGGCTGTTGGCTTCTGTCATATTTATAACGAGCCCCTCATTCGCCTTCCCTTGTTTGCTTGTATATATATATATATATATATATATATATATATATATATATATATATATATATATGTATATATATATATGACAGAAGCCAACAGCCACAGAAACCAAGGGGCACAGGGGATTTTTTTTTATTTATTTAATTTGTGGTGTTGATCAATTTAGAATATTACTGAATATGTTATCACTTAATGCTAATTGGTTAGAAAAACAAAAGAAAAAACAGCCACATGCCGCCGGTGGGATCCGAACCCATGACCTCCGAATTACGCGTCCGGTGCTCCACCTCTGAGCTACGGCGACGGCTGTCAAATCTTCTGCTTTCGGGGGTATTTATGTTTACAAGTAACCTAACCTTGAGAGTGTTCATCAGCGCCACCCACGTTCATAAGCGGCGGACATGGAACGTCCTGAGTTACCGCAGGTGTGACGTAGGACGTCATCGAACGAAGAGCGCGGAAGCTGTGTGAGAACCCTCTTATGCTTCCTATGGCGTCAAGGCTGCCAGAACCGAGGCCCTCGCTAAGCAATTAAGTAAACAAGGGAAGGGGAATGAGGGGCTCGTTATAAATATGACAGAAGCCAACAGCCACAGAAACCAAAGGGCACAGGAGATTTTTTTTATTTATTTAATTTGTGGTGTTGATCAATTTAGAATATTACTGAATATGTTATCACTTAATGCTAATTGATTAGAAAAACAGAAGAAAAAACAGCCACATGCCGCCGGTGGGATCCGAACCCACGACCTCCGAATTACGCGTCCGGTGCTCTACCTCTGAGCTACATCGACGGCGGTCAAATCTTCTGCTTTCGGGGGTATTTATGTTTACAAGTAACCTGTATTTATGTTTACATATATATATATGTAATAACTTGGGGAAGTCACATTGAAAAACTTAACAGATTTATTCAACGTTTCGACCAGGGACTGGTCTTTTTCAAGAATGATCATACAGTGCATGGATGGGTCTTCTTATAGCAGTGAACATGGCACACACAGGGCTTGAAAATGAAAAATGATAAAAATCAATGGGTAAAGAGGAACACAACCAAGACACGAAACCCAAACGCCAAGATGCGCCAGCAAAGGCGCCGCGTGAAAGACGGGAAAGAGGGAGGTGGGCCTGGACGGGCACGCTACTAGTCGGGAAAAAAGAAAAAAAAAGAAAAGAAAGCGTGGGGGTGGTTAACAAAAGGGAAGTGCCTGCCAATTTTGCGCTTAAGTATTGCCTCTAGCGACCTGTGTGTGGCCCCGCGCGACTCCAGAAGAAAGCACGAGGACGCACAGGTTGCGGCTGAGCTAAGTGGCTCTACACGGATGAACCCCCAAAACCAGATGAGGTTGCATATGAAGACCGTATGGAAAGCTCCTTCTTTACAGGCGTAGAAAAAAAGAATAAATAAAGACAAAAAAGGCACCGCGATGGCCGAAGGAAGCAAAACCCCATGAGGGTCGCACATGAGAACAGCATAGATAGGCTCCTTCTTTACAGGAGTGGAAAAAAAAGAATAAATAAAGACAGAAAATGACACTGCGATGGCCGAAAGGAACAAAAACACACACACGCAGTGGTGACATGAATACACAGAATAAACACAAGATTGTGTCACTTTTGTAGCATTTTTTAGCAGAGGATATGTGAAGAAATGCGTAAAAGCCCACAAATTAAGTTAAAGACAGCGCCAGAGTGTTAAAAAGTGTACCAAAAAGGCAAATTTCATTACACAGAACACCGCTTAAGAATAACAAAACAACAAGAATAGAGTAAATATAAATGGCACGCGAGATAATACAGGCGCCCAAAATAATACAGTTCAAGAGTGTGATAAAATGTCCTAAGAAACAAAGTTTACCCAAACACCGTGATCAGCAACAACAAATCGATAATAATGCGATCCATACACACGAGATACGAGCGTCACATAATTCGTGCTTAACCACAACAAAAATAATATCAGTACCTCGACCAGAAATGAAAGTGTTAAACACAGAACAAATCGTTATGCAACTGTCATCAAAGTAGATTTAAGAAACATTATTTTCGATGCAAAAGGGTTCACAAGGAAAAGAAAAACAAACAAACAAAACACTCCAGAAAGATTTAGCCAGAAAGGCAGGAGAGTTTGCCAGACCTTTCATTAATTCCAGCAGACAAGGTGTTAAATTTAAATATTAGATATGATTCACAGGCTTCCCTGTCGTAATGTGTCTGGAAGCCAGAGTAGAGTATGGTGGCCTTCAACTTTCCAAATGAATGGCCTTTTGTCGTTACGTGTCTAAAACGAGGCAGATCTGGCAGTCATCTTATGTGTGCTCTGTGGTTATTTATTCTCAATCGGAAAGGAGTTTCAGTTTGCCCCAATATACTGAGCAAGGCACACACGCACTCGAGGAGGTAGAATACGTTGCTGGTGTCACAGTTGAAATGTCCTCGAATTTTGAATGAGAAAGACGACGCTGTGCTGCGAGCTTCTGTGACCTTATTCATCATTGGACAAAGTTTACAGCGCGGTTTATTGCAAGGTGAGCACCCTGAGACTTCACCGTTGTCTAGTTTCGAGAAGGTTACGGCATCTTTGATATTTCTTGCCCTCCGATATACGACACAGGGTGGTTCGGGAAGCAAGCGCTTCATTTTGTTGCTTTGAAGGAGAATGTTGTGATGCTTTCTGAGAATAGCATTAACATTCGGTGCTGTTGGAGAGTAGGTTAATATCAGATTAGTTGGGTAGTTCGTCTGCGCAGTCTTGGTGTTATTTAGCATTGTACGGCGGTCTTGTACTGCAGCTTTTTCCAACGCATCGTCGATGATAGGCTTCGGGTAGCGCTGTCGGACCAAATCCTTGCGGAGTGTCTTGTAGTTAGAAGCGAAGTCCTCTTCACGGGAGCAGATGCGTTTAAATCTGAGAGCCTGGCTATATGGTATTCCTTTCTTGCAATGTTTTACGTGGCTACTTTCAAAATGCAAGTATTGGTGCCTGTCCGTTGGCTTCCTAAACACGGAGGTGACAAGCTTGTTTTGCGAGATCTGTACTTTTACATCCAGAAAGGTGATCGTAGAGGTTGAGTAGGTGTGGGAAAAAGAGATGCTTCTGTGAGCATTATTAAACTTAGCGATGAATTTGATTAGCTCTTCTTCACCATGGCACCATATAAGAAATATGTCATCTATAAACCTCCTATAAAAAAGGGGTCTGAAGAGACAGCTCTCCAGGTATTCAGTTTCCAGAATGCCCATAAATATATTGGCATAATTAGGACCTATTTTTGTCCCCATTGATGCGCCACTAATTTGCACATAGTTTTCGCCATAAAATTCAAAGTTATTCATTTCCAGCACCAGATGCAGAAGTGTTTCAAGGGTCGTGCCATCCACTGGTCTTTCCACCTTGGAACCTCTGTAAGCATTAGCGACTGCCCTGATCCCATCCGAGTGGGGTATGTTGGTGTATAGGGACACGACATCGAGGGTAACGAGTATGCGGTTTTCTGGAATGAACAGATCAATTATGTCAGAAAGAAAATGAATTGTGTCTTTGACAAACGAAGGAAAAGTTGGTGGTATGTCTCTGATTAAGCTGTCGACAAAACTGGAAATTTTTTCTGACGCGGTTCCTATTCCGGAAATAATTGGTCGTCCTGGATTATTTTCTTTATGTATTTTTGGCACAAGGTAGAACCTACCGGGGATGGGAGACAACGGAAGCAAAGATTTGGCGATTTATCAGTCATTTTGTTCTCCTTTGCGAGGTCTTTTAGAGTGGTTTGGACCAGATGTTTGAAATGTGAAGTTGGGTCGGAAGCTACAGGTTTGTAGAAAGATTTGTTGCTTAGCTGCTGCTCTGCCTCATTCATGTAGTCTGTGGTATTCATGACGACATTGCACCACCTTTGTCTGCGGGCTTTGTAATTATGTCGGACCATGTGGCGAGAGACTTCAAGGCAATTTGTTCCTTGTGTGAAAGGTTTTTTCGGCAATATGAGCAACTTTTATATTCGGACAGTATATCACTGTGCACGGCCTTTATGTAGAGATCGAGACATTTGTCGCGCTGTGGAGGTGGAGTCCAGTGCATAGTTGATGGAAGAGATGGCCCAGCATCTTTGTTTTGAGACTTATTATCATAGTACTCTAAGAGCCTAAGGCGACGGGCAAAATTATCTAAGTGTTTGTAAAACTGGAGCTCATTTAAGTTTCCGCTGGCGGGGCAAAAGCTGAGGCCTTTCGATAGGATGCTCCGCTCTTCATTGGATAGGTCTGAATCTGATAGATTAACTATTGAGACACCTTTTCATGTTTGTTCATCATCAGAACTATGTCCACTCTTAGCAGGATCTTCGGCTATGTTTATTATTTCTCGACTCTCGGTAGGAACAGCAACACCGTCGCGGCTGAGTTTGTATTGCTTTTTTGCAAATAATAGGCCACGTTTTTCGGATTTGAAGTCTTGCAAAGTGCGCATCTCGTTTTCTGTCAGAAAATTACATTAAAAATATTCCTTGTTGCAGCAAGCGATGAAGGCAAGATTCATAATGTTCAATCACGACAATCAAAAGCCTAATAGATGCGTCATTCAAAATCTCCCTCCATTTTGAGAAATGGCTTGGTGACATTTCTGACACGGCTGGATTCACATATATCCTTAAACCCTTTGGTACAACATTATGTCTCGTGTAAGAAGTTAAAGTGCTAACGTGGTGCTGATATGGAAAGGTGTCTCAATAGTTAATCTATCAGATTCAGACCTATCCAACAAAGAGCGGAGCATCCTATCGAAAGGCCTGAGCTTTTGCCCCGCCAGCGGAAACTTAAATGAGCTCCAGTTTTACAAAGACTGACAATTTTGCCCGTCGCCTTAGGCTCTTAAAGTACTATGATAATAACTCTCAAAACAAAGACGCTGGGCCATCTCTTCCATCAAATATGCAGTGGACTCCACCTCCACAGCGCGACAAATGTCTCGATCTCTACATAAAGGCCGTGCACAGTGATATACTGTCCGAATATAAAACGTGCTCATATTGCCGAAAAAACCTTTCACACAAGGAACAAATTGCCTTGAAGTCTCTCGCCACATGGTCCGACATAATTACAAAGCCCGCAGACAAAGGTGGTGCAATTGTCGTCATGAATACCACAGACTACATGAATGAGGCAGAGCAGCAGCTAAGCAACAAATCTTTCTACAAACCTGTAGCTTCCGACCCAACTTCACATTTCAAACATCTGGTCCAAACCACTCTAAAAGACCTCGCAAAGGAGAACAAAATGACTGATAAATCGCCAAATCTTTGCTTCCGTTGTCTCCCATCCCCGGTAGGTTCTACCTTGTGCCAAAAATACGTAAAGAAAATAATCCAGGACGACCAATTATTTCCGGAATAGGAACCGCGTCAGAAAAAATTTCCAGTTTTGTCGACAGCTTAATCAGAGACATACCACCAACTTTTCCTTCGTTTGTCAAAGACACAATTCATTTTCTTTCTGACATAATTGATCTGTTCATTCCAGAAAACCGCATACTCGTTACCCTCGATGTCGCGTCCCTATACACCAACATACACCACTCGGATGAGATCAGAGCGGTCGCTAAAGCATACAGAGGTTCAAAACTGGAAAGACCAGTGGATGGCACGATCCTGGAAATACTTCTGCATTTGGTGCTGGAAATGAATAACTTTGAATTTGATGGTGACCACTATGTGCAAACTAGTGGCACATCAATGGGGACAAAAGTAGGTCCTAATTATGCCAATATATTTATGGGCATTATGGAAACCGAATACCTGGAGAGCTGTCTCTTCAGACCCCTTTGTTATAGGAGGCTTATAGATTACATATTTCTTATATGTTGCCATGGTGAAGAAGAGCTACTCAAATTCATCGCTAACTTTAATAATGCTCACAGAAGCATCTCTTTTTCCCACACCTACTCAACCTCTACGATCACCTTTCCGGATGTAAAACTTCAGATCTCGCAAAACAAGCTTGTCACCTCCGTGTTTAGGAAGCCAACGGACAGGCACCGATACTTGCATTTTGAAAGTAGCCACGTAAAACATTGCAAGAAAGGAATACCATATAGCCAGGCTCTCAGATTTAAACGCATCTGCTCCCGTGAAGAGGACTTCGCTTCTAACTACGAGACACTCCGCAAGGATTTGGTCCGGCAGCGCTCCCCGAAGCCTATTATCGACGATGCGTTGGAAAAAGCTGCAGTACAAGACCACCGTACAATGCTAAATAACACCAAGACTGCGCAGACGAACTACCCAACTAATCTGATATTAACCTACTCTCCAACAGCACCGAATGTTAATGCTATTCTCAGAAAGCATCACAACATTCTCCTTCAAAGCAACAAAATGAAGCGCTTGCTTCCCGAACCACCCCGTGTCGTATATCGGAGGGCAAGAAATATCAAAGATGCCGTAACCTTCTCGAAACTAGACAACGGTGCAGTCTCAGGGTGCTCACCTTGCAATAAACCGCGCTGTAAACTTTGTCCAATGATGAATAAGGTCACAGATGCTCGCAGCACAGCGTCGTCTTTCTCATTCAAAATTCGAGGACATTTCAACTGTGACACCAGCAACGTATTCTACCTCCTCAAGTGCGGTGTGTGCCATGCTCAGTATATTTATTTTATTTATTTATGAATACTGTCAACCCTCATTTGAGGGTCATTACAGGGAGGGAAAGTGAAGAGACAAAGAAATGCACATATAACCATCAATGAACAAGCTTCTTTGAGCATACAATACAAGAGAGCATTGAAACGCAATACAGTTCACACCACTGTAGAACCACCTGCTATACAAAAAGAAATATTGGACAATCAGTTACGCGCCCATCTACAAGAATCCCATGCCTAGACGGAATCCCCAAGTGCATTCAAGAATGCCGTTACACCTGTAGACTCAGCAACGTGAGCGGGCAGTTTATTCCAGTGCTCAATAGCATCCGGAAAGAATGAGCAGCGAAAGACGTTAGTTCGTGTCAAGTATGGCCGAATTGCTTTGTGGTGGTTAAGGCGGGAGCTTAGTCTACCTGGAGGCTGCAGATATTTTTCTTTATTGATGTTAATTTCTCCGTGAATGATTTGGTAAAGTATTTTTAATCTCTGCCTTTTACGTCTTTTTTCTAATGTTTCTAGACTACATGAGTTTAACATCTCCGTTACCGAATCTGTTTTCCTGTATTCTGAACAAATAAATCTCGCTGCACGTCTTTGAATCTTTTCTATTTCCGTTGAAAGAATCTTCTGCCGAGGAGACCATACTACAGATGCATATTCTAGGGAAGGCCGGATGAGAGATTTGTATGCTAAAAGTTTGACATCTTTCGTTGCTCTCCCCAACTTTCCTCTTAGAAAACACAGTTTTCTATGTGCCACCGCACAAACATTTTCGACATGATTGTGCCAACTTAGGTTGTGAGAAATTGACACCCCCAGATACTTGAATGTACTAACATTAACCAAATCGTGACCTGCAATACTGTACTGAAAAGAAATTATATTTCGTTTGTTAGTTATAAGGGTAAATGTGGTCTTATTGAAGTTGATTTTCATTTCCCATTTCTCACACCAAAGAGCAAAAGCCTGCAGGTTTTGGTTAATGTTAATCTGATCTCCTTCACATGTGACAGGTGCATAAATGAGGCAATCATCCGCAAATAGTTTCAGTTTAACAGAATTTCCAACTGCACATACTACGTCATTGATATAAACTAGAAATAGCAATGGCCCCAGCACAGAACCCTGTGGTACACCAGAATACACATCCAAAAAGCCAGACTCGCAATTGTCAACACGTACCGCCTGTTTGCGTTTCGCCAAGTACGCTTCTATCCATCTAAGGATGTCTCCATTAATGCCAGCCCTTCGCACTTTCAGGAGTAATTTGTCATGAGGAACCTTATCAAAGGCTTTTTCAAAATCTACACAAATAACATCAATCTGTCCCCGGTCATCTATAGCTTTAGAAAGGTCATGTATTGTCTCAATTAACTGTGTCACCGTTGAAAACCCTCGACGGAAGCCATGCTGACATTCAGAAAGTAGTCCATTTGTTTCCAAAAAAATGATAATATGTTTCGCAATAACATGTTCCATTACCTTACAGCAGATTGAAGTAAGTGACACAGGCCGATAGTTGTTCATAAGTGTGCGATTGCCACTTTTAAATACGGGTATAACAATGGCAGTGCGCCAGTCTTGTGGCAGATAATGAGTTACGAGTGATTTTCGGAATATAATTACCAAGTAGAAGGACATCCTTCAGCATACCGTTTCAAGAAGCATGTAGGTATTCCATCCGGGCCGATAGCTTTTTTTTCGTCCAATTCTATCAGCTGCTGAAACACGCCGCTTTGAGTAAAGCTGATAGCATCGATAGACGTTTCACGAGAATGTGCTTCGTCGTGTGCGTCGCTTTGGCTCGTGTTTCTTGCGAATACAGATTGGAAATATTTATTGAAGTGGTCGGCCATATTCGTTTTATCTGCAATAAGTTCGGCTCCCACTGTCACCTGCTTTACTCTTTCCTTTCTTTTATCAAGATAGCGCCAAAATTTCTCTGGAGAATTTCGCAGAAAACCACTAAGAGTGTGATTGAAAAATCTTTCTTTTGCAGCCGATAGCAACATTTTTATTTTTTGACGTAAAACCTGTATGTCGTTGAAGTCGGCTTTCTTTCTACGCAATCTTTTCAACTTCCGTTTCGCGTGAATGATATCCCTGGTGACCCATGGGTTGCGCTGCTTTGTTTTCTTAACTCTAGTTGGAACGTACCGGTCGACACAAGTACTGATGATAACTTTAAGACGCTGCCATAACCATTCAACTGATGCATTTTCAGAGGCACTTTCAAATTCATCAAAACAAGTTTCCAGGTAATCCAGGATGGATGTATCATCGGCCTTCCCGTACTCTTTGATGTCTACTCGAACCATAGGTTCCGCAGGAACGTTTACAGAAGTAAGCACTTTCACGAAAATAATTTTGTGATCAGATATTCCATCGGTGACATTTGTTTCAATATCTCCTACATTATTTGAGAGGAACACCAAGTCTAGTAATGACTGTGACTGAGGCGATATCCGTGTAGGTTGTCCAACTACTTGTCTCAAATATTGGGCAAACTAAACTGCTTTCCGATTGAGAATAAATAACCACAGAGCACACATAAGATCACTGCCAGATCTGCCTCTTTCAAGACACGTAACGACAAAAGGCCATTCGTTTGGAAAGTTCAAGGCCACCATACTCTAATCTGGCTTCCAGACACATTACGGCAGGGAAGCCTGTGAATCATATCTAATATTTAAATTTAACACCTTGTCTGCTGGAATTAATGGAAGCTCTGGCAAACTCTCCTGCCTTTCTGGCTAAATCTTTCTGCAATGTTTTGTTTGTTTGTTTTTCTTTTCCTAGTGAACTCTTTTGCAACGAAAATAATGTTTCTTAAATCTACTTTGATGACAGTTGCATAACGATTTGTTCTGTATTTAACACTTTCATTTCTAGTCGAGGTACTGATATTATTTTTGTTGTGGTTAAGCACGAATTATGTGACGCTCGTATCTCGTGTGTATTGATCGCATTATTATCGTTTTGTTGTTGTTTTGTTTCTCAGGACATTTTTTCACACTCTTGAACTGTATTATTTTGGGCGCCTGTATTATCTCGCGTGCCATTTGTATTTACTCTAATATTGTTGTTTTGTTATTCTTGAGCGGTGTTCCCTGTAATGAAATTTGCCTTATTGGTACACTTTCTAACATTCTGGCGATGTCTTTAACTTAATTTGTGGGCGTGTACGCATTTCCCCACGTATCCGCTGCTAAAAAATGCTACAAAAGTGACACAGTCTGGTGTGTATTCTGTGTATTCATGTCACCTCTGCGTGTGTTTGTTTTTGTTCCTTTCGGCCATCGCAGTGTCATTTTCTGTCTTTATTTATTCTTTTTTTTTTCCACTCCTGTAAAGAAGGAGCCTATCTATGCTGTTCTCATGTGCGACCCTCATGGGGTTTTGCTTCATTCGGCCATCGCAGTGCCATTTTTGCATTTATTTATTCTTTTTTTCTACTCCTGTAAAGAAGGAGCTTTCCATACGGTCTTCATATGAAACCTCATCTGGTTTTGGGGGTTCATCCGTGTAGAGCCACTTAGCTCAGCCGCAACCTGTGCGTCCTCGTGCTTTCTTCTGGAGTCGCGCGGGGCCACACAGAGGTCGCTAGAGGCAATACTTACGCACAAAATTGGCAGGCACTTCCCTTTTGTTAACCACCCCCACGCTTTCTTTTCTTTTTTTTCTTTTTTCCCGACTAGTAGCGTGCCCGTCCAGGCCCACCTCCCTCTTTCCCCTCTTTCACGCGGCGCCTTTGCTGGCGCATCTTGGCGTTTGGGTTTCGTGTCTTGGTTGTGTTCCTCTTTACCCATTGATTTTTATCATTTTTCATTTTCAAGCCCTGTGTGTGCCATGTTCACTGCTATAAGAAGACCCATCCATGCACTGTATGATCATTCTTGAAAAAGACCAGTCCCTGGTCGAAACGTTGAATAAATCTGTTAAGTTTTTCAATGTGACTTCCCCAAGTTATTATACTTTTAATCAGTTGCCTTCAAGATTTTGTTATCCCTTATATATATATTGTAAACATTTATTGGGAGTCGACGTTTCGGACAGAGCCTGTCCTTTTTCAAGACTGAAGTTACATGGTTCTTGCTTCTCTTCTTAAAGGGTCTTCATCTGAACAGGTGTTTGACACATGAGCCAAAACAAGCAGACGATGCAGGAGGAAGAATGGCTCAAGGGACAGAAAAAAATAAAAAAATAACAAGAATACACAAACGAAACAGGGAGGGGGAAGAGTAAATGTCGTCGCCCGCCACCCACGTATGCGGTCGCGGGGAGAAAAGACGAAAAAAAAAGCGGGAGGGGAGAATGGACGGCGAACCTGAGTCCCAACACAGCGGGCAGCTAGTAAAATGTATGGAGACAGACTGTGCCTGTCTATGATGTTGCCCCTTTCATCCTTCATCACCTCATCCTTCGACATGGCGCACCCAAAGAACTTCTCACTGACCGTGGCCGCGTCTTTCTTGCGGAAGTCGTCGAAAAAAATACTCAAGGACTGTCAAATTGTTCACCGCACTATCTCTGCTTACCATCCCCAAACCAATGGCTTAGTTGAGCGTCTCAATCGCACTCTCACAGACATGCTCGCTAAGTATGTCAACCGTCACCACTCTACTTGGGACAAAATTCTTCCCTTTCTTACATACCCGTTATAATAGCGCTGTGGAAGCCACCACTGGGTTCTCGCCCTTTTTCCTACTCTACGGTCGCGACCCTAGGTGCACCATGGGCACCATCCTCCCTTATCGCCCTAACGCTTCCGAGTCAATGCCACTTTCCCAGGCTGTTCAGTACGCCGAAGAGTGCCGCCAGCTTTCCCGTGCATTGACCACAGAAACACAGCAACGCCAGCAACTCAGCCACGGCGGCTTCACTCCGGCGCCATCCTACCCTCCCGACTCGCTCGCCTGGCTCTGGGTCCCTTCTTCTACCCCCGGCCTCTGCACGAAACTTTTATCCCGCTACAACGGTCCCTACAACATATTTGCGCAAACTTCGCCGGTCAACTACCTCGTCGAGCCGCTCGAGCCCTCATCGGATCGGCGTCGTCCTGGGCGCGAAATTGTCCCCGCCGACCGCCTAAAGCCTTACTACGACCCCCAGGTTGTCTGCTCGACATGAGACGCCAGGATGGCTCCTTCTTCGCCGGAGGGTGATTGTAATCTGACCCAGTGCAGGCAACCGCTGAAGAGGACAAAGACGGTGCTGTCCAATGCGCGAGGCCTGTTTTGGCTGAACCGCTCTTCCAGCTGACTGGACGTCGCGCTGCCGCTGCCGTGGTCGCTATCTTCTGAAACACCTAGCCATATATATATATATATATATATATATATATATATAAAATTATGATCATCACCTGACTACACCCACTGCAGGGCAAAGGCCTCTCCCATGCCTCTCCAATATTAACCCTGTCGTTTGCGAGTTGCGGCCACTGTATCCCCGCAAACTTCTTAATCTCATCCGCCCACCTAGCTTTCTGCCGTCCCCTGCTACTTTTGCGTTCTCTTGGAATCCACTTCGTTACCCTTAAGGACCAGCGGTTATCTTGCTTTCGGATTACATGCCCTGCCCAAGCCCATTTCTTCCTCATGATTTCAACTAGGATGTCATAAACCCGAGTTTGTTCCCTCACCCACTCCGCCGTCTTCCGATCGCTTAACGTTACACCGATCATTTTCCTTTCCATAGATCGCTGCTTTGTTCTTAACTTAAGCTGAACCCTCTTTGATAGCCTCCACGTTTCTGCCCCACAGGTGATTACCAGGTAAGATACAGCTATTATACAACACACACACACAGACACACGCGCACACGCACGCACGCGCGCACGCACACACACACACACACACACACACACACACACACACACACACACACACACACACACACACACACACACACACACACACACACACACACACACATATAGGTTGCGAAAGCATGAAGTACTTGACTATTTACAAGAATATATAGCGAAGTATACGCTTCGTTAAAGGAGACATATTTATTCGACTCGACATTTCGATCGGAAGACCGATCTTCCGATCGAAACGTCGAGTCGAATAACTATGTTTCTTTTAACGAAGCGTATACATCGCTATAAATATATATATATATTAAGCAGACAAGGAAAGGGGAATGAGGGGCTCGTTATAAATATGAGAGAAGCCAACAGCCACAGAAACTAAGGGGCAGAGGGGAATTTGAATTTATTTATTTTGTGGTGTTGATCGATTTATAATATTACTTAATATGTTATCGCTTAAAGCTAATTGATTAGAAAAGCAGAAGAAAAAACAACCCCATGACGCCGGTGGGATCCGAACCCACGACCTCCGAATTACGGGTCCAGTGCTCTACCTCTGAGCTACGGCGACGGCTGTCAGACCTTCTGCTTTCGCGGGTATTTACGTTAACGAGTAACCTAACCTTGAGAGTGTTCACCAGCGCCACCCACGTTCATAACCACGTATATAACCACCCACGTATGTATATATATATATATATATATATATATACATATATATATATATATATATATATATATATATATATATATATATATATATATATATATATATATATATATATATATTGACGCATGCCCTCCTTAGAAGACGAGGAAGAACGCAACGGGCAATTGGAGAAGGACGAAGTGGCGAAGCAGTCTGCGAAATCAGTCAGAAGAGCCGAAAGAAGATTTCTTTGATCGGGCGTCAAGTCCGGGCTAATTTTAACGGTTTGAAGGAGATGGCAAGATGTAGCCTCCTCTTGAGGGTTGGCCCCGGCGGTGTATAAACGAGGCAAGGCAGTAACGTAGTGAAGGAAGGCAACAGCCGTTTCCTTGGCGAGGTGCCGCATCTCCTTAGCAAAATTCGTCAGGAGGACAGTAGCACAACCGTTATGGAGTTGAACGAGTCCTCGAGCAACGGCTATCTCCTTCTCGAGAAGTAGCGGGAGGTGCCCATCCGCGATGCCCTCGTAGTCATGAAACAAGTCATGACGCACAAGAACAAGCACACTAGACCGTGCTGGTACCCTCACGTCATCGTCGACAATACGCAGAACGTTGAGTTCCGGATACTCGATTTCAATGCGCTCCACGGCCCGTTTCGTCGAGAACGTCACACGCGCTTCTTTCAGGTCAATGACAGCGCCGTTAGTCTGCAGGAAGTCTAGGCCAAGGATGAAGTCTTTCGAACACTCGCGAAGTACGACGGATTCTCCGACATACACAAAACCCCGGATGCCGACACGCGCTGTGCACTTGCCTACGGGGTAATCAAGTGACTCCCCGCCGTGCGAATTTTCGGGCCGGACGAGTGCGTCAAAACTTCAATTCGCGGGCGAGGCAGTGGCTCATTACCGAGTAATCAGCACCGGTGTCTAGTAACGCCGTTACATCGCCTCCATCAATCTTTACGCGCAAATCGGAGGTAGTGTGTGGGATGCTGTCGCCACCTGTCCCAAGCGGCATGTCGTCGTATCGGTCGAAGGTAGCCCGTCGGATGCTGTTGCTACCTGACCCCAGCGAAATCTCGTTAAGTCGGCGTGACGAGGACGGAGGATCTTCACATTTCGCGACATCAGCGACCCTGCCTCCAAAGGCCGCTGACATTTATTTTCCCGGCGAGGGCTGGGAGAGCGTCGGCGTCGGGGATAGCTCGGACTTGAGGAACGGTAGCTTGTCGGGGAAGTAGACCGACGCTCTTGGTAGCCGGACGTAACAGGATGCTGTTGCGCAGCAAGGTGGCTCGCGATTTCAGTTGGCCGCTCGCCATTTTGAGGGCAGGGGTCGTCCGGTGCGAAACCCCGCAGGCCGACGCGGCGGTACGGGCACGCTCGGTAGAGGTGTCCTGCTTCACCGTAATGGAAGCAGAGGGGCCGACGGTCGCGGGCCCGCCATACGGGGTCGCTGATAGGTTGGCGGAGTTGTGTAGCGAGGAGGACCCTGCGGCGCCATTGCTGGAGCTGCGGTGTTGATACTGTGGTCCTGCGTGGGAGCCCTACGTAGGACGGACGCGTAGGTGGGTCTCGCTTCGAGCTGGTAGGAAACGTCAGGAACTCGCTCAGCTGCCATACGCACCTCGTCCCGGACGACTTCAGCTAGTGATGGAAAGGACGGCGTGTTGCAAGGCATCCGGAGTGTTTGCAGTTCTTCTCGCACGACAGAACGGACGAGGTTGCGTAGTGCTTCCATATCGCTACCGCCCTGCATAGGTAGTGCGTCGGGCCCAATAGAGAGTTTTAGTATAGCGTATGAGCGCTTACGTACGCTATACGCAAGCATTTAGCGGGAAGTTACTGTGAAAGTAGCAAGAGCACTTTTAGTTTACCGTAGAACCGCACGAACGCAACGGTAGCTAAGGCCCCAGTGGCGCCATCTGGTGTTGTAATGTGAAAACATTTTGTGTCGTATTTTTCGCGGTTAGCCAAGGCATTGGCCACGCTGATCGAAGTCGTATCACGTAGATAGCCGGTGACATGGCGTCCCCGATGAGTCGCGCACTGCGCAGTCGAGGCAGGGCTTAGCTTTTTATAAATTTTTTTAGGTAGCCGAAACGGCCGAAACGGCGACTTTTAGCAAAGATATGACTATCTTGGCATAAAAATCCAAATCAAGCCAATCCACAGTCGGCGGTGTTTTGATAGGGTTAGGAACGGCGGAATCGTTACACAGAATCCAAAATGGGGCAAGTTTATCACTTATTCTTTCTGCTGTCGGCGAGAGAAGGCAAAGCGAATATCACACGTTTCATTTACCAGAAATGAATGTGCCTAAAAACCCAATAACATGACATCTTCTCTCCGAAGCGGGCGACGTGGGCGCCGCCATGTTGACAACGCTATTTTTCCTGGCGTACGCAAGAGCACGCACGCTAAATTCGAAAAATAGCGTACGTAACGCGAACGTACGTAAGCCATCGGTTTGAAATAGCGTTTGGCACATGCGCAGTACGACTGACGCTATTTTATAGCGTACGCTATGCCTTTTGCGTATGTCTACGTACGCTATACTAAAACTTTCTAATGATGTTCACGTCACGATTGTATTGACGAGCCCGGTGTTGCAGCGTTGTCTCCATGCTGGTAGCTTCACTGAGGAACTCCGCAACAGTGCGCGGTGGGCTGCGCACTAGTTCTGCGAAAAGTTCTTGCTTCACGCCCCGCATCAGGTGGCGCAGCTTCTTGTGTTCTGGCATCTGTGGGTCTGCGCGCTTGAAAAGACGTGTCATGTCCTCATAAAACATGCGCACGCTCTCGTTTTGGCGCTGGTTGCGCGAGTGCAGCGCAGCTTCTGCTCGCTCCCAGCGGTTGGCACTCGGAAAAGTGGCCTTCAAGTCACGACAGAAGGCTTCCCAGGATGGAAAGGAAGCCTCATGGTTTTCAAATCATGTCCGCGCCGACTCTTCAAGAGCAAAGTACACGTTGTGGAGCTTACGCTCATCGGTCCACCTGTTGTAACGTTCCACACGCTCGAAGGCCTCAAGCCAGTCCTCGGCGTCCTCGAACACGTCTCCATGAAAAGACGGTGGTGTTCGCGGCTGATGGCAGAGGATGTTTGCGGGAAGCCTATTCTCACATGTCATTGCCGCAGGTGTTACAGGGGCACGAGGCTGCGTCGTCCTGGTAGCGGCCGGAAGGGGTCCAAATTCCGGGGGCTTTCCACGTAGGCGGCGGCCGAGGCGCTGATGTACCGGCGTAGCTCCGTAGTGAGAGGTAGATTATGCAGCACTGGAAGCGTACCCGGCACTGCCTCCATCAGATTTGTAACGTAACGTTACAAAGAAGTCTCCTGCGCCGACGAACACCAGCAGCCAGTCAGGTCAGCCCGAGACGGAGCAGAGCCACTTCGTCCTTCTCCAATTGCCCGTTGCGTTCTTCCTCGTCTTGTAAGGAAGGCATGCGTCATTATATATATATATATATATATATATATATATATATATATATATATATATATATATATATTGTTGCGGGAAAGAATGTATTTATAAATTACAAATAGAAAAGAACAGCTGCGAGCGGCACCGAGAACACATTCCGAACTTCGTTGTCGTCTTCTACTCTTCCCACTCGTTCCATCGCTCTTTGTCGTCGTCATCTACCCGCTTCAGGACCCCCGGCTGCTGAAACGCCGTCTCGGCGTTAGGGCGGCGACGTATGAGCGTCGTGATAAGGTTTAAGGCGACAGACGTGGACGACGTCGGTGGTGGCGCCACAGGACGATGGCGAGGTGTCAAGGGGAGCAATTTCATAGTTCACGTAGGTAACAAGGCGCACAACACGGTAAGGGCCACGGTAGTGCGAAAGGAGCTTTTATGAGAGACCGACGCTGCGAGAGGGCGTCCAGAGAAGGACGAGTGATCCTGGGGTATATTCGACTGCCTGGTGACGGCGGTCGTAGGCTGACTTGTGAGAACTTGAGAGGCTTGTAGCCTACTACCTGTTATTTGGCGCGCCAGCGTGGCCTGAGAGATGGCGTCCCGAGCGTAAGCAGTGGTGGGGACTGAAGAAGGCGGCATGAGTATGTCCAAAGGCAAGGTGGGATGCCTACCAAACTGAAGGTAGAAAGGAGAATAGCCTGTTCTCTCATGAAGGGAAGAGGTATATGTAAACGTCACATAAGGCAAGGCTGCGTCCCAATCTCGGTGGTCTGTCGATATCTACATGGCCAACATGTCGGTGAGCGTGCGGTTGAACCTTTCCGTAAGCCCATTGGTTTGTTGGTGTCAAGCTGTCGCGAGCTGATGCTGCGTGTCACACGAACGAAGAATGTCGTGAACTACTCAGGATAGAAAATAACGACCGCGGTCGGGGAGCAGTTGACGAGGGGCGCCGTGGTGAAGGATGACGTCTTTCAGAAGAAAATCGGCGACATCGGTAGCGCAGCTGGACGGCAAAGCACGCGTGATGGCGTACCGAGTCGTATAATTAGTTGCGACAGCGATCCACTTGTTGCCGGATGGGGGCGTCGGAAAAGGACCAAGAAGGTCTAGGCCAACACGGTGAATAAGTTCTGGAGTTATGTTGATGGTTTGGAGAAGACCGGCAGGCAAAGTGGAGGGCCTTTTCTGACGTTGACACAGGTCGCAAGCGGCCACGTAACGCTTGACGGAACGATACAGACCAGGCCAAAAGAAGCGATGCCGCACCCGAGCGTACGTGCGGGACACGCCGAGGTGACCGGATGTCGGCAGATGGTGCAGTTCTTCAAGGACAGAAAAGCGTAGGCGTTGGGGTATCACGAGCAGGAGCGGAGGGCCATCGGAGCGTAGGTTGCGGCGATACAAAATGCCGTTCTGGAGCACATAAAGGTTCAGAGACGGAGATCGGTTTGCAGAACGGGTGCCATCAAAGATAGGTCGTAAAGATGAGTCGTGGCGCTGTTCGTTGGCAATATTGTCACGAATATTACACGGCACACAGTTACAGACACAAGAACTGTTCCAGTCTGCCGAGTGGTCACCAGCAAGAAGACGAACCACTTCTTCATCGTCACAAGCGAGATGGCGAAGCACTTCTTCATCCACTTCTGAGCTGTATCATTGCTCCCTCCTCTGCAGTATCGCCTCGATGCGGGCCGCTTTCACAGAGGGGAAAACGGTTTAGACACGGAAAGTGAAACACAGCTATCACGACACACAACCGGCGGCACTCAGCGTCAAGTACAATCAGCAGGACGGTCGTGGTACGGCTTCATACGAACGACGTGCACAACATCCGGATGCTGTGGTCTGCGCGAAGGGCGGCCTGGGGTTGCCGGTGAAACTTCGTACGTCACGTCGCTAATGCGGCGGAGAACTCGGTAAGGTTCAAAGTATCGGCGCAGTAATTTCTCGGACAACCCACGGCGACGAACTGGTGTCCAAACCCACACATGGTCGCCTGGTTCGTACGTAACAAATAGCCGTCCGAGATTGTAGCGGTCAGCGTCGACGTGCTGTTGACGGTGTATTCGCTGCCTGGCCAGTTGACGTGCTTCTTCAGCCCGCTGAACGAAAGTGGCGACGTCAAGATCTGGCTCTAGGTCACACTGAGGGTCGACGGGCAACATGGCATCCAAAGAAGTAACAACTGGACGACCGAAGACAAGCTGGAAGGGCGTGAGCCGCGTTGTCTCCTGCAGGGCCGTATTGTAAGCGAACGTTACGTATGGGAGAATTTCGTCCGATGTTTTATGCTCCACATCCACATACATGGAGAGCATGTCGGCTAGAGTTCTGTTAAGGCGCTCTACCAAACCATTTGTCAGTGTGTGGTACGCTGTTGTACGCCTATGGCTGGTGTGGGTCAGATCTAGGACTGCCTGAGTCAAGCGGGCTGTGAAAGCAGCTCCACGGTCAGTAATGATAACTGCAGGAGTGCCACGACGCAGCACGATGTTGTGTACAAAAAACGCAGCTACTTCGACAGCAGTTCCGTTTGCAAGCGCCGTTGTCTCAGCGTACCGCGTCAAATAATCCGTCGCGACAGCAATCCAACGTTTTCCAGTGGATGACTTCGGGAAAGGGCCCAGTAGGTCCATTCCCACTTGTTGGAAAGGCGTCTTCGGAGGCGCTATGGGATGAAGAAATCCTGCGGGTTTGAAGGGAGGAGACTTACGGCGCTGGCAGTCGCGACAGGTTTTGACGTATGTCCGCACTGATGGAAGTAATCTTGGCCAGTAGTACCTCTGCCGAATCCTCGCTAAGGTACGACTGACCCCCAGGTGGCCGGCAGATGGTTCGTCGTGGCAAGCGCTCAAGATATCAAGTCGCAACTCGGACGGGACTACGAGCAGAAATGTTGCAATGTTGGTGTCAAAGTTGCGCTTGTAGAGGACGCCGTTCTGCAGCGTGAAAGATTTGAGCCCACGAAGAAAAACACGAGGAACGCGGGGACCATCGCAGCCTTCCAGGTACGCGATGAGCGGCGCTAACTCTGGGTCTTCCCTTTGAAGCTGCGCCATATCGGTTGCGCTAACAGCACCAAGGAAAGAAAAGTCTTCAGTGATTTCCGGGGAAGCCAGGTCCACTGGCGCGTGTGATAAACAATCCGCATCTTCGTGCTTCCGCCCCGACTTGTACACGACCGTTACGTCGTACTCCTGCAAACGGAGGCTCCACCTCGCCAACCGCCCAGACGGATCTTTGAGGCTGGGCAGCCAGCATAACGAGTGGTGATCACTGAAAACGCGAAATGGTCTTCCGTATAGGTATGGGCGGAACTTACTGATGGCCCAGACTACCGCAAGACATTCTTTCTCAGTCGCTGAATAGTTGCATTCCGAGCGCGAAAGTGTACGGCTTGCGTAAGCGATGACTCGTTCGGCGCCATCCTGCCACTGTACCAGGACCGCCCCAAGGCCTACGTTGCTAGCATCGGTGTGTATGTCGGTTGCTGCGGCGTCATCGAAATGGGCGAGTATCGGTGGACGTTGCAGGCGGTGGCGGAGCTCCACGAAAGGATCCTCTTGGTCGCTTCCCCACAAGAAGGGTGTGTCGTCTCTGGTCAGCACTGTTAAGGGTTGAGCTATTTTGGAGAAATCTTGGACGAATCGTCGATAGTAAGAGCACAGTCCCAAAAAACGTCGAAGAGTCTTTTTGTCATTAGGACGCGGGAAACTGGAGACAGCAGCGGTCTTGTCGGGATCTGGGAGAATACCGCGCGCGCTGACAACATGGCCGAGGAAACGAAGCTGTTCAAAACCGAAATAGCATTTCTCAGGCTTGATCGTAAGTTGCGCACATTGGAGCGCCCGGAGCACTGTGCGCAGCCGCTGCAAGTGTTGCTCGAAGGTGGGCGAGAAAATGACGACATCGTTCAGGTATACGAGTCACGTCTGCCACTTGAGCCCAGACAAGACAGTGTCCATCATGCGTTGGAAAGTGGCCGGCGCTGAGCATAGTCCAAACGGGAGCACCTTAAATTCCTATAGACCATCAGGCGTCACAAAAGCATTTTTCTCGCGGTCTCGCTCGTCCACCTCTATCTGCCAGTAGCCGCTTTTGGGATCCCAGGAGCAAAAGAACCTGGCATCACGTAGTCTGTCGAGTGCATCGTCAATCCTGGGGAGCGGGTAAACGTCCTTTTTGGTCACGTTGTTCAGTTTGCGGTAATCGACACAAAATCGCAAGGTGTTGTCTTTCTTTTTCACGAGGACTACCGGTGATGCCCATGGGCTTGTCGATGGTTGAATGACATCGTCGGCGAGCATTTCGTCCACTTGCCTTTTAATGGCTTCGCGTTCCGTCGAAGAAACGCGGTATGGGCGCTGGAATACGGGTGGTGTAGTCTCGTCGGTGATGATGCGATGCTTTGCGACAGGCGTACGATCGACCCTGGAGCTTGTGGCAAAACAACCCGCGACGTCGGTTAGAAGCGCCGAGAGAAGAGCCTTCTGCTCAGGCGCCAAATCCGGATTGATTCTGACGGACGGAAGGACAGGGCATGGTGAGGCCTGGTCTTGAGGGCTGGTCTCCAGGGCGCACACTTGAGGCACCACAGCGAAGTCATGCAGGAAGGCGACAGCCGTGCCCTTGGCGGGGTGCTGCAACTCGTTGGCAAAATTTGTAAGGAGCACACTAGCACAACCGTCTTGTAGTTGGACAAGCCCGCGAGCGATGGCTACTCCCTTCTCGAGCAGCAGGGGTACGTGGCTATCAGCGACACCTGCGTAGTCGTGAAATAAATCATTCCTCAAAAGAACTAGCACACTGGACCGGGGTGGCACCATTACGTCGTCGTCAACAAGTCGCAGAGCAGAAGAAGCGTGAATCGTCTGTGTCAGTGCGTGCCACGGCCCGTTTCGTCGAGAACGTGACCCGTGCTTCGTGGAGGTCAATGACAGCACCGTTCGTGTGGAGAAAGTCGAGACCGAGGATCAAGTCCCTCGAACACTCACGGAGGACTACAAATTCGCCGAAATACACAAAACCACGAATATCGACACGAGCTGTGCACCTGCCGGCAGGGATAATCAGGTGAACCCCAGCAGTGCGAATGCTAGGCCCCGACCATCCCGTCAGTACTTTTTTCAGTTGTACGGCAAGGGCCAGGCACATGACAGAAAAGTCGGCACCAGTATCCAGCAAAGCGGTCACGTCGATTCCATCAATTTTGACGCACAAATTGGAGGTAGCGCGTCGGATGCTGTCGCTACTCGCTCCCGGAGAAACATCGTCGCGTGGTAGTGGCGCAGGAGGATCTTCACAAGTCCCGGCATCAGCGGCCTTGCCTCCAGACGCCGCTGGAATCAGTTTTCCCGGCGTGGACTGGGAGAACGGCGTCCGGAGTAGCCTGCAGCTGGACGGGGGCTTGGAGAACGGTAGCGTCTCGGCGACGGGGATCGAGCCTCTTGGTGGCCTGACGTGATGTGATTCTGGCGCGACGACAGATGGTACGCTATCTCATGCGGTCGTTCGCCGTTCTGTGGGCACGGGTCGTCCGGCGCGAAACCACGCAGGCCCACGCGGCGGTATGGGCACGCCCTGTAGAGGTGACCCGCCTCGCCACAGTGATAGCAGAGGGGCCGAAGATCCGGGGCACGCCACACTTCACTCTTTCGCGGTCGCTGGTAGGCTGGCGGAGCGTGACCACGAGGGGAGCTCGGTGAGAGCACTGCTGGAGTCGCGGCGGTGACGTCGTACCCAGGGGCCTAGCGTAGGACGGACGCGTACGTGGGCCTTGCATCATGCTGGCGAGGAACGTAGGAAATTTGGTGTTGTTGTGCTGCCAGGCGCACCTCGTCCCGGACGACTTCACTGAGTGGCGTGAAAGATGGCGTCTCGGACTGCATACGGAAGGCCTGCAGTTCCTCTCTGACGACAGATCGGACCAGCTCGCGTAGAAAGGTCGAGTCGATACCGGGAGGGATGGAGATGGGATCAGGCCCCGAACGTGTTGACGGCGCGATTGTACTGGCGGGCTCGCTGCTCCAGTGTCTTCTCCATAGTGGCCGCCTCGGTTAGGAACTCTGCCACAGTGCTCGGTGGGCTGCGCACGAGTCCTGCGAAGAGCTCTTGCTTGACACCCCGCATGCGGTGGCGAAGCTTCTTATCTTCCGTCATGTTGGGATCCGCGCGTTTAAAAAGCCGGGTAATGTCCTCGTAGTACATGCGTACACTCTCGTTGTGGCGCTGGTTGCGCGAGTGTAACGCAGCTTCTGCTGGCTCTCGACGGTCTGCATTCGGGAAAGTGGCTAATAGATTGCGGCAGAAAGCTTCCCAGGACGTAAACGAAGCTTCAAGGTTTTCGAACCATGTCCGCGCCGACTCTTCAAGCGCAAAATAGACATTGTGAAGCTTACGGTTGTCGCTCCAGCCGTTGTAACGGGCAACACCATCGAAGATCTCGAGCCAATCCTCGGCGTCCTCGAACACGTCGCCATGAAACGACAGGAGTGTTCGTGGCTGATGACAGAGGATGTGCGCCGGGAGCGTGGTCTCAGTTGCCATGGCAGCTGGTGCCTCCGAAGAACGAGGGTGTGTCGCCCTCTTTGCAGCCGGAAGGAGTCTGAATTCAGGGGACGCTCCACGGAGGCGGCGGCCGCGGCGCTGGTGAACTGGGGTGAGATCCGTATTGGTCGGTAGCCTACGCGGGTCTGGAAGCGTACCCCGCACCTCCACCAGATTTGTCACGAATATTACACGGCACACAGTTAGAGACACAAGAACTGTTCCAGTCTACCGAGCGGTCACCAGCAAGAAGACGAACCACTTCTTCTTCCTCGTGACAAGCGAGATGGCGAAGCACTTCTTCGTCATCCACTTCTGAGCTGTATCAATATTGGCAAGATCAGAGATAGCTAAGAGGCAGGGCAGGGTCTCAGCGTCCTCAAGGTCAGGTGGTTCCACAGAGTATCGGGATAAACAGTCAGTGTCCTGGTTATGGCGCCGACTTTTACACGACGTAGTATGAGTATTCTGGAGGCGCAAAGCCCAGCGACGAAGGCGACCGGTGGGATCTTTTAGTGAAGATAGCCAACAGAAAGCGTGGTGATCGGTGACAACAGCGAATGAACGGCCGAACAGGTAGGGTCTGAATTTAGCTACTGCCGAGACAAGGGCGAGACACTCGCGCTCAGTAATGGTGTAATTTTGCTCTGCGGCTGAAAGTAAGCGGCTGGCTTAAGCGATGACTCGATCTTGACCCTGTTGACGTTGGGCTAGCACGGCGCCGATTCCATATCCGGAGGCGTCGGTGCGAACCTCTGTGGGAGACGATGGGTGAAAATGTGCTAAGATGGGCGGAGTGGTCAGCAAATGGACGAGGGATGAAAATGAGTTCTCTTGAGCAGGGCCCAGATAAAGGGGGTGTCGTTCTCACGAAGATCGGTGAGGAGACGAGCGATGCCGGCGAAATCTTTGATAAAACGGCGAAAATACGAGCACAAGTCGACAAAGCTGCGTACATCTTTCGACGACCTTGGAAGAGGAAAGTCCTTCACAACTTGAATTTCGACGGGGTCTGGGCGTACACCAGAAGCGTCAACGAGGTGTCCGAGAATAGTGAGTTGGCGGCGACCGAATTTGCATTTTGATGAGTTCAGCTAAAGTCCGGCGTTGCGAAACACTGTCAGAATATTGGAGAGGGGCTCGAGGTGCGTGGCAAAAGGAGGCCACAAAACCTCAACATCGTCTAGGTAACAGAGGCAGGTGGACCAATTAAAGCCACGAAGAAGGGAGTCCATCATTTGTTCGAAGGTAGCCGGGGCGTTACAGAAGCCGAACGGCATGACTTTATACTGGTATAAGCCATCAGGCGTCACGAAGACGGTCTTCTCGCGGTCCTTTTCAATCAACGGCAATTTGCCAGTACCCCGTTCGAAGATCAATTGAAGAGAAATGTTTGGCGCCGTGGAGGCAATCTAATGCATCATAGATCCTCGGAAGTCGATGTACAGTCAGGCCGGAATGAAACGCGAACACGCATATGTCATACCTTTCTGCTTTGCAGTAAGATATTCCTTTACAGCCTATTTTCGATTATGCATTTCAGTACGCCCTTTACCCAGGCACATGAATCAGGCTAGTTGTGCACTTCAGCTGAAAGTAGGCAGGTAAAATATTTTGTTTTCTTCATATGCTCTGTTCGCGCTTCATTCCGGCCTGACTGTACGTCTTTTTTTGCGAGGCGGTTGAGGGGCAGATAATCAACGCAGAAGCGCCAGCTGCCGTCCTTCTTTTTCACCAGGACGACTGGTGAAGCCCAGGGACTTGACGAGGGTTCGATGACGTCTTTTGCGAGCATCTTGTCCACCTCTTGAGTTATGAGGGTGCGTTCGGCGCTGGACACTCGGTACGGACATCTGCGGAGAGGAGCGGAATCACCGGTGTTTATGTGATGCGTCACCACAGAGGTCCGAGCCAAAACACGGCTATCAAAGTCGAAGATGTCGCGGAAAGATGATAAGAGGCGCCTAAGATCGCGAGCTTGCATCGGCGGTAGGTCAGAAGCGATCATGTCGGCGTAGTCGTCCGCTGGTTTCTCTGTTGATGGGGCCGCAGGCAACCTGCATTGCTGAGTGGAAGGTAAGCAGCTGTCCACCACTGATATCACACGTTCGGCAGCAGGGCACAGCGTGGCGAGTGAGATGCCTTGCGGGAGCGGTTGGATGAATGAACCAAAGTTCAGGACTGGAAGGTACGCTCGGTTGGCCAACATTGTAAATACAGCGTGTGGAAGCGCAATGCTGCGCGTCAGGGCGACGTCAAGTTCCGAAGTGACTACGTAGTGGCCATCAGGTACAGGGGGTACAGATGAGAAAGAAATGTAAGTTGCGGCTTGAGGCGGTAGACGGACAGTCGATAGCAGAAAGACGGTATATAACTGAGGACGGCGACTCAGCAGAAAGAGGAAGGTCGAGCTGAACAACATTAGGGGCGCAGTTAAGAGGGCTGAATGCTCAGACAGGAAGTCGAGGCCAAGAATAACTTCATGAGGGCACTGGTTCAGAACAGAGAACAGAACGGATGTATGGCGGCCGGATATGGTCACACGTGCTGCGCATAGTCGAAAAACAGGAGGCGTTCCGCTGTCGGCAACGCGGAGACCGGTGCAGGGGTCAGTACTTTTCGGAGGCGGCGTCTCAGGGTTGAACTCATGACGGATACGTGCGCGCCTGTATCGATCAGGGCTCTCACAGGCAGTTCATCGACATGAATGGCGAGCAAATTATGGTGTGCGCGAAGGGCTAATCGAAGATTTTGGGAGTGGGGCTGTACTGCAGCATCACCTCCAGACACTACAGCGTCTAGTTTTCCGCTTGCCAGCGTCCGTAGGGGCCAGGAGAGGAGCGACGGCGTTGGGGCGAACGAGACTGTCGACGCAGCGGGGAAGGGGAGCGGCTGGAGCGGGTAGTCTGGCCGTCGACTGTAGCACTGTGCTGGGCTGGAGGGGGCGTGTAGTGGCTAGGCTGTTCGTCGTCGCGGTGGCAGCTGAGGGGAGGGTATGTGCGGCGACGGGACCAATAATTTTGACAGTGGCGGGAGATGTGCCCAATGCGGTGGCAGAGGAAACAAATGGGCCTGTTTTCGGCTGTCCGCCAGTCATTAGGGTTTCGCCGACGTGGAGTGAACTACGAAGGTTGTCCAGGAGCAATCGCAGTGATTTCGGGTGGTGGTGAAGGCCGTACGGGGCTGACGGGCTGGAAACCAAGGTTTGCAAGCTCTTGGCGGACGACAGCTTGTAGCAAAGAGATGGTAGGCAAGCGGTTGTCGCCATTATGTAGATCCAGGGGGGCTGGGGACAGAGCTTCGAGCTCGCGTCGGATGATGCGGGTCACAATTTCTGGAGGCGCCAGAGTTTCCCGGTGTCGCAGGTCTTCACATGAGGAAGTCGCAGCCGTGTTGGGGAGGCGTGTGTACGGCTGGCTAATACGCCTGTTTTTGGCTTCCTCGAAGCGTCGACATTCCTTATTAATTGTGTCGACTGTAGTGCAGTTCTTGTATACGAGCAAGTTGAAAGCATCGTCGGCGATTCCCTTCAACACGTGGCCGACTTTGTCAGACTCGGGCATGTTGGCGTCAACTTTGTGACAGAGGGCCAGCACATCTTGAATGTACGACACATAGGACCCCGTAGATGTTTGAGCTCGGGAGGCGAGGTGCTTCTTAGCGGCAAGCGTTCGGCCGAGCGGCCGTCCAAACAATTCGCGGAGTTTCTCTTTTGCACATGTCCAAGCTGGTCAGATGGTCTTCGTGGGTCTCATACCAGACCCGGGCGGTGTCTTTTAGATAGAAAATTACATTTGCCAGCATAAGGTTCGGATCCCAGCGGTTGTAGGTACTTACGCGTTCGTACATGTTGATCCAGTCGTCGACGTCAGTGTTGTCGGTACCAGAAAATGTCCCAGGGTCACGAGGGGGAGAAAGAACGAGTGATGTCATGGCCGGGGCTGAGGTTTGCTGGGAGGCGTCTTGGGTCATGATGAGTGAAGGCAACTGGCGGCCGCTGCGGAGCTCCGTCGTCGGTAGACGTAGGGGAAATCCGCACCTCCACCAAATATGTTGCGGGAAAGAATATATTTACAAATAGAAAAGAACCGCTGCGAGCGGCACCGAGAACACAGTCCGAACTTCGTTGTCGCCTTCTACTCTTCACACTCGTGCCATCGTTCTTTGTCGTCGTCGTCTACCCCCTTCAATATATATATATATATATATATATATATAAGAGAAGAGTTGAAGTACACTTCTTAGAGAAACATTAATTTACCCACGGTTTCGGACGGTGGACCGTCCTTCATCAGGGTAAGGTTGTTTGTGAACAAAAACGATCCACTTGCTCACGGCACCGCACACAGATGGAGAGGGAAAGACGCTCTACTTTGAGGAAACAAAACAAAACACGAAAACAAGACAGTGGCGGACAAGGGTGTTCCTGCCGATTAAGGGGAAAATGAGGGCTGCAAAGCGAGCAGACAAAAAAGTAAAGAACGAATTCAAGAAGGGAGAAAAGAGGGGGTGGGGGGAATTGAAGGAGGCAAAAGGTTGTAGCGGAAGTGGAGAGGAGATAGCTGTCTGCTAGGAAAACCGTTGAGAAGAAATATTGTGGGCGGAGGCTTCCTTCGGAGGGAGCGGGACGTTCGAACACGCGGGAAGAAAACATTATCGCGCCCGTTGCATCACAGTGCCAACCGCCCGACAGAAGTGTGGTTACTGACTGTTTGAATGTGAGTTACGGCGGCGGCGCGATCACATAGACGGAGAGTTAACCGGCCAGACGCCGGACGGAAACCTGATCCCGTGGCTGGGCCCCGCGGAGACCCAGCGCCAGCCCCCGGCCGCCACTCGTCAGCCGCGCGCCCCCTCGCAAAGACACTGCGCCGCCGACGTGGTGCCCTTTCCAAGGAGCGAAGTGGGGCGCAGAGCAACGAAACGAGAGAAAGAGGGGGCGTACGCAGAGCAGGAAAAATAAAAAGAAGAAAAAAGAAGAAAACAAAAGAAGACATAAAAAAGGAAAAAAAGAGGGAAGGAAAGGAGGCATGAGAACTTGCAAAAAAGTGAAAAAGGGGGGCGGGGAAGGGTGGCTTGCTAAGTACCTCCCTTATCTACCTGACCTTTTTGAAAAACACGAGGTAGCCCAAATTCACTTACGGCCCCTTGTTAGCGCCCTGCGCCCTCGTAAGGCAGGCAAGTAGATAATTGGGCCATCTAGCTGGACGACCGACGAACGGGATTCACAGTGATCCACAACCATATTAGTGTATAGCAACACTCCTAATCCTCGTTCGCAAACCAATGTAATGTATTGAGTATCATTCTTTTCGTTCTACTTGAAATGGCATTTAAAAAAGGGGGGGTGGAAGGCCCCCTTATGGTTTACTGCAGAAGTCGTTTCAGCAGCAATGTTTGGGCATAAGAAAGAAAAGAAAGGTTGGGGTAGGAGAAAGGCGGCATGTAGACGGAAACACTCAAAAATGATATGACCTCAGGCGATTCAGTCGAGGAGGCGGTGAATCTCACTGGGCCTCTGATTTCTGAAGTGCGGAGAGAGCTCCGGGGTTCTCATTTATACCGGCCTGCACCGTATTAAATTTGAAAATAAAGTATGACTCCCGTTGTTCCCGCTCACGGGTATTTTTGAAACCGCTCTGTAGCAGAGTGACTTTAATTTTCTCGAAATCATGATTTTCTTGACGGACGTGTTTCGACAGGGGAAGGAGAGGAAGTGATTTGGCATGCGCGCGGTGATTATTGAATCGAATTCGGAAGGGATTCTCGGTCTGGCCAATGTATTGCATTTGACAGTTGCCGCACTCGAGCATGTACAGTACGTTACTACTGTCACAATTCAAGTTCTCTCGAATGGAGTGTTTGAAATTAGAGTGTGTGCTCTGAGCCAACGTCGTTTTCTGCATGTGCTTGCAAACTTGACACCGATTCTTCCCGCAAGGCACGCAACCTACAGGCTCTTGTTTACTTATAGTAGAGCGAACCACATAATTTTGCAAATTTTTTGGTCGTCGTGACCCATGGAGCCGTTGGGAAAATCTTTGAGAGTCGGTCGCTTTGTTCGATGATGTTAAAATGTTTTCTTAGAATTTTGTTTACATTCGGAAGGTTGTTCGCAAAGGTTAAGACTAGATTAGAGCGGTGTTCAGTGGGAGCTGCTGACGCGGGATCCCCAAACAGTTCGTTACGATTTCTCTCTTCCGCTTTTCTAATTGCATCGTCGACAATAGAGCGCGGATAGCGCTGATGATTCAAAACCTCCCGCATACGATTAGAATTATCCTTAAAATCTTCTGAGCGTGAGCACACTCGTTTGAATCTGATGGCCTGAGAGTATGGAATAGAGGTTTTGCAGTGGCGTGGGTGGCAGCTCTTGTAATGGAGGTACTGTTGTCTATCAGTGGGCTTCCTGTAGACGCTGGTGATTAAGATGCCCTGTTCTATTCGAATCAAGACGTCCAAAAAGTTAATTTGATTGGTCGAATAGGTGTGCGTAAAAGAGAGGTTTGGATGTATGTTGTTAAATGATGAGATAAACTGCATGAGTTGGTCCTTAGTGCCGGTCCATACCATGAATATATCGTCCAGGAAGCGTCTGTAGAAAGCCGGTTTTGTTGGATATGACCGAAGAAAGTCCGATTCAATGCTGTTCATGAATATGTTGGCATAGTTTGGCGCCATCTTTGTGCCCATAGCGGTGCCACTCGTTTGTAGGTAGAAAGAGTTGTTGAATTCGACGGAGTTGAGTTTGAGAACCAGATTAGTCAGTTCTGCGAGGGTACTTTTGCTGGGAGAATCCAGGCTTTTGTATTTCTCATATGATGTGATCAGAGCCCGGATGCCGTCATCATGCGGTATATTAGTGTACAGGGATACCACGTCCAGGGTTACCAGAAAAGCTCCTTCTGGAGCAGTAAATTGACTTAATTCTTTTAGAAAATGAGTAGTGTCACGAATGTAAGATGTGTGTTTAGGAGGGATATGTCTGATTAGAGAATCAATGTAGCTGGAGATCGGTTCCGTGAGTGTGCCAATGCCGGAAACAATCGGTCGACCCGGATGATTCTCTTTATGTATTTTTGGGAGCATGTAAAAGCGCCCTGGAGACGCATTTAATGGCGTCAGCGCCTTACTTACTCGTGGCGGTAATTCACCTTCATCGCTGAGTTGTTTCAAGGTTTTTTCTATAATTTTGCTGTGCTCAGTGGTGGAGTCTGATGAAAGCAAGCGATAGAAATTGGAGTTATTGAGTTGGCGGTATCCCTCCTGGATATACTTTTCTTTATCTAAAATTACTATGCCGCCTCCTTTGTCAGCGGGTTTAATAACAATGTCTGTTCGCTTGCTGAGTGATTCCAAGGCGTCACGCTCTTCCCTGGAAAGATTCGGTGGTCCCGGTTTGTGCGCCTCGAAGGCCTGAATGATGTCTCGTTGAATCGCTTTTAAATACATGTCCAGATGTTTATCCCTACCGGATCTCGGTGTCCACTGTTCCTGAGAGAGAGGGAATGAGTTACAATTTTGGTTCGGCTTATCAGAAAAGTACTCCTGGAGTCTCAGATTTCGAGAAAAATTGTCGAGGTCCTTTAGTAATTTGTATTCGTCATATCGGTCAGTATTTGGAGAGAATTTCAGTCCACGTGACAATACCGATTTTTCCTCTTTGCTAAGGGGTGCGTTTGAGAGATTAATAATGTTCTCCTGTACATCCGAACCCCCCAATGTTTGATTAAATGGGGTTGCATGATCGCTTGCAGGCATGCGGGTGTATATAGGTTGTAATTTGTCCTCTCCTTGTTGCGATGCCACGGCGCTCTCTCCTCCTTCCTCAAGCTGGATGTTATCTCGCGAGAATTTTTTGCATTTGTTATTCCAGATTTGCTTAGTCTTGCTCGACTGAAAGAACTCAAGCTCTTGATTCTCCATATCCGAAAGTACCACGTTTTGACGAGCTCGCCTCTCCTCACGGCTCAGTGATGCCAACATCTCTTTGCAATGGTCTATAGTTACTTTCAGAAGGTTTAGGGATGCGTTAAGAAGAACGTGGCTCCAAGCTAGGCTATTGGTTTTCGAGAGATTGTTCATCGACGGCGTTAAAGACACGGAAAGGCCCTTGGGCACCGTATTTGTTTTTAGGTATATTTTAAGGGACTTTATGTGGAGCTCGTGCCTGATCCTTTTGTCTATTATTTTTCTTAATTTTAAAAAATTTTTAGAGTGTGTAGCAGCAGCTGAGGGGGGAGAGGGCGGCTGAGCGCGATCACACCGTCAATCCTGTCGCACTCGCTGGGCGGAGCCGCAGCGTCGCCTGAGGTCATACCTCGATTTCGGGGTCGAAGGGTTCTCCGCACAGCCGCTCCCGATGTCAGTTGTTCGTTGGCGTCTTTCGGCCGTTTGAGCTTCAGTTGCTCTAGGAGACGCTGATACGCTCAAAGTTGGACTGCAGGTCTCAGGTGCAAAATCCAGCGGCGCTTCCGGTGATCCGCAACAACTGTTTCGGGTGGTAGGCTTTCGCGCAGCAGAGTGTTCCAATTGGTGCCCACTGGTAGGTGGCTTGGAGGTGGCTTGGAGGAGCGACCGACTCTCAAAGATTTTCCCAACGACTCCACGGGTCACCTACCGACGACCAAACAATTTGCAAAATTATGTGGTTCGCTCTACTATAAGTGAACAAGAGCCTGTAGGTTGCGTGCCTTGCGGGAAGAATCGGTGTCAAGTTTGCAAGCACATGCAGAAAACGACGTTGGCTCAGAGCACACACTCTAATTTCAAACACTCCATTCGAGAGAACTTGAATTGTGACAGTAGTAACGTACTGTACATGCTCGAGTGCGGCAACTGTCAAATGCAATACATTGGCCAGACCGAGAATCCCTTCCGAATTCGATTCAATAATCACCGCGCGCATGCCAAATCACTTCCTCTCCTTCCCCTGTCGAAACACGTCCGTCAAGAAAATCATGATTTCGAGAAAATTAAAGTCACTCTGCTACAGAGCGGTTTCAAAAATACCCGTGAGCGGGAACAACGGGAGTCATACTTTATTTTCAAATTTAATACGGTGCAGGCCGGTATAAATGAGAACCCCGGAGCTCTCTCCGCACTTCAGAAATCAGAGGCCCAGTGAGATTCACCGCCTCCTCGACTGAATCGCCTGAGGTCATATCATTTTTGAGTGTTTCCGTCTACATGCCGCCTTTCTCCTACCCCAACCTTTCTTTTCTTTCTTATGCCCAAACATTGCTGCTGAAACGACTTCTGCAGTAAACCATAAGGGGGCCTTCCACCCCCCCTTTTTTAAATGCCATTTCAAGTAGAACGAAAAGAATGATACTCAATACATTACATTGGTTTGCGAACGAGGATTAGGAGTGTTGCTATACACTAATATGGTTGTGGATCACTGTGAATCCCGTTCGTCGGTCGTCCAGCTAGATGGCCCAATTATCTACTTGCCTGCCTTACGAGGGCGCAGGGCGCTAACAAGGGGCCGTAAGTGAATTTGGGCTACCTCGTGTTTTTCAAAAAGGTCAGGTAGATAAGGGAGGTACTTAGCAAGCCACCCTTCCCCGCCCCCCTTTTTCACTTTTTTGCAAGTTCTCATGCCTCCTTTCCTTCCCTCTTTTTTTCCTTTTTTATGTCTTCTTTTGTTTTCTTCTTTTTTCTTCTTTTTATTTTTACTGCTCTGCGTACGCCCCCTCTTTCTCTCGTTTCGTTGCTCTGCGCCCCACTTCGCTCCTTGGAAAGGGCACCACGTCGGCGGCGCAGTGTCTTTGCGAGGGGGCGCGCGGCTGACGAGTGGCGGCCGGGGGCTGGCGCTGGGTCTCCGCGGGGCCCAGCCACGGGATCAGGTTTCCGTCCGGCGTCTGGCCGGTTAACTCTCCGTCTATGTGATCGCGCCGCCGCCGTAACTCACATTCAAACAGTCAGTAACCACACTTCTGTCGGGCGGTTGGCACTGTGATGCAACGGGCGCGATAATGTTTTCTTCCCGCGTGTTCGAACGTCCCGCTCCCTCCGAAGGAAGCCTCCGCCCACAATATTTCTTCTCAACGGTTTTCCTCGCAGACAGCTCACCCCTCTCCACTTCCGCTACAACCTTTTGCCTCCTTCCCTTCCCCCCACCCCCTCTTTTCCCCTTTCTTGAATTCGTTCTTTTCTTTTTTGTCTGCTCGCTTTGCAGCCCTCATTTTCCCCTTAATCGGCAGGAACACCCTTGTCCGCCACTGTCTTGTTTTCGTGTTTTGTTTTGTTTCCTCTAAGGAGAGCGTCTTTCCCTCTCCATCTGTGTGCGGTGCCGTGAGCAAGTGGATTGTTTTTGTTCACAAACAACCTTACCCTGATGAAGGACGGTCCACCGTCCGAAACCGTCGGTAAATAAATGTTTCTCTAAGAAGTGTACTTCAACTCTTTCCTTATGTTATCAGCAGTCGAGCAAGTTTTTTCATCGTAATATATATATATATATATATATGAAAGAAGCCAACAGCCACAGAAACCAAGGGGCACAGGGGATTTTTAATCTATTTATTTATTTTGTGGTGTTGATCAATTTAGAATATTACTGAACATGTTATCGCTTAAAGCTAATTGATTAGAAAAGCAGAAGAAAAAACAACCACTGCCGCCAGTGGGATCCGAACCCACGACCTCCGAATTACGCGTCCGGTGCTCTACCTCTGAGCTACGGCGACGGCTGTCAAATCTTCTGCTTTCGGGGGTATTTATGTTTACAAGTAACCTAACCTTGAGAGTGTTCATCAGCGCCACCCACGTTCATGAGCGGCGGACGTAGAACGTCCTGAGATACCGCAGGTGTGACGTAGAACGTCATCGAACGGAGAGGGTGGAAGCTGCGTGAGAACCCTCTTTATGCTTCCTATGGCGTCAAGGCTGCCAGAACCGAGGCCCTCGCTAAACAATTAAGCAAACAAGGGAAGGGGTGTGAGGGGCTCGTTATAAATATGAAAGAAGCCAACAGCCACAGAAACCAAGGGGCACAGGGGATTTTTAATCTATTTATTTATTTTGTGGTGTTGATCAATTTAGAATATTACTGAACATGTTATCGCTTAAAGCTAATTGATTAGAAAAGCAGAAGAAAAAACAACCACTGCCGCCGGTGGGATCCGAACCCACGACCTCCGAATTACGCGTCCGGTGCTCTACCTCTGAGCTACGGCGACGGCTGTCAAATCTTCTGCTTTCGGGGGTATTTATGTTTACAAGTAACCTAACCTTGAGAGTGTTCATCAGCGCCACCCACGTTCATAAGCGGCGGACGTAGAACGTCCTGAGATACCGCAGGTGTGACGTAGAACGTCATCGAACGGAGAGGGTGGAAGCTGCGTGAGAACCCTCTTTATGCTAAATTGATCAACACCACAAAATAAATAAATAGATTAAAAATCCCCTGTGCCCCTTGGTTTCTGTGGCTGTTGGCTTCTTTCATATTTATAACGAGCCCCTCACACCCCTTCCCTTGTTTGCTTAATTGTTCAGCGAGGGCCTCGGTTCTGGCAGCCTTGACGCCATAGGAAGCATAAAGAGGGTTCTCACGCAGCTTCCACCCTCTCCGTTCGATGACGTTCTACGTCACACCTGCGGTATCTCAGGACGTTCTACGTCCGCCGCTTATGAACGTGGGTGGCGCTGATGAACACTCTCAAGGTTAGGTTACTTGTAAACATAAATGCCCCCGAAAGCAGAAGATTTGACAGCCGTCGCCGTAGCTCAGAGGTAGAGCACCGGATGCGTAATTCGGAGGTCGTGGGTTGGGATCCCACCGGCGGCAGTGGTTGTTTTTTCTTCTGCTTTTCTAATCAATTAGCTTTAAGCGATAACATGTTCACTAATATTCTAAATTGATCAACACCACAAAATAAATAAATAGATTAAAAATCCCCTGTGCCCCTTGGTTTCTGTGGCTGTTGACTTCTTTCATATTTATAACGAGCCCCTCACACCCCTTCCCTTGTTTGGTTAATTGTTTAGCGAGGGCCTCGGTTCTGGCAGCCTTGACGCCATAGGAAGCATAAAGAGGGTTCTCACGCAGCTTCCACCCTCTCCGTTCGATGACGTTCTACGTCACACCTGCGGTATCTCGGGACGTTCTACGTCCGCCGCTTATGAACGTGGGTGGCGCTGATGAACACTCTCAAGGTTAGGTTACTTGTAAACATAAATACCCCCGAAAGCAGAAGATTTGACAGCCGTCGCCGTAGCTCAGAGGTAGAGCACCGGACGCGTAATTCGGAGGTCGTGGGTTCGGATCCCACCGGCGGCAGTGGTTGTTTTTTCTTCTGCTTTTCTAATCAATTAGCTTTAAGCGATAACATGTTCAGTAATATTCTAAACTGATCAACACCACAAAATAAATAAATAGATTAAAAATCCCCTGTGCCCCTTGGTTTCTGTGGCTGTTGGCTTCTTTCATATTTATAACGAGCCCCTCACACCCCTTCCCTTGTTTGCTTATATATATATATATATATATATATATATATATATATAGTTGCAGTGGGTCTTGTCGTTCAATGGGCCAGGAAGACTTGTAGAAGAAGGGGTCACAACATTGCAATTATCTTCATTTAATACCGACACTTTCGAAAGCAGGACCGTCCTTCCTCAGGGTATACACACAAATCTTCTATATATATATATATATATATATATATATATATATATATATATATATATATATATATATATACATTGATACATGCCTTCGAAGAAGCAGTAGTAGTGCATAACCGACCTCCTCAAGTGTTCGTCGTTTGCCAATCACCCGGTGAGCGCATTCATACCTCCTCATCTGGCGTGTTCGAAAAGGCTAGTCCGTGGCGTAGACCCACGGCTAAGCGCGTCTGAGACATTAGAAAAGCTCACTTCGGCTGGCGTAATCGCCATTCACCGATGCAGTCGTGTGGTGGATGGAACAAAGATACCAACGGAGACTGTTATTGCTACATTTGCGGGGCTGTCCTGTCCATCTGAAGTTAAGGTGTGGCCTTTGATTTTCCGTGTGGATCAATTTACATCTCGGCCCCTTCAGTGCCGTAATTGCTGGAGGTTTGGCCATAGCGCCAAGGCCTGTAAATCGAGTATTCGTTGCTGTGGGTGTGGAGAGAGCCAACGACCCCGCTGGGTGTTCTTCTCAACACGAGAAATGCTGTTTGTGTGGCGGTGGACACTCAGCAAGCCATTCCGAATGCCCAGCGCGGGCTGAGGAAGTTCAAGTACTAGAGTTGATTGACAAGCGCAGGTGCTCAAGACGTGAGGCAGTTGCAGTCATCAAAGATAGGTCATCTGGCTATGCAAGTGTGGCAGCGCGGCATGCAACCGTTGTGGATTCCTCCTTGTCGCAAGCGATTGCGGCGGCGGTGGAGAAAGCAATGGCAAGTGCCATGGATCGCATAGGTGAAAATCTCTCCGCGTGTATTTCGCAGGTCATGGCATCCCAAATGTCCACTTTATTGCAAGCTTCTATTGCCCCTCTTTGTGGCTCAATCATTTCTCCATTGGTTGCACCTCCCCAGCCTTCTGTGCCCGTGACTTCCAATCCACTGAGTCAGACTCAATCACAGCCTTCGTCTATCCCTACAACCAGTTATTCACATCCCAATGAGACAGAACTCTCATCTGAAGAGTGCGTTGATATGGAGACTGAGATGCGTGCTCAAAAGCGCAGTGCGTCTCCGTTAGGTGGTGCTGGTCCGTCTTGCTCTCAGTCGAAGAATAAAAAGAATCACCCTAGATCTACATCTAAAGGCAGCATTTTGGATCAGGCGGTCTCCGCTGCGGCCCTTTCGGCGACATAGGGTCGTTGAAGGTGTTGCAGTGGAACTGCCGGTCTATTCTTTCTGCTTCAACAGATTTAGTTTGTTTAATCAGTAAATTAAGTCCAGATTTAATTGCTCTTCAGGAAACTTGGCTCACTAAAGATTCCAGGTACAATTTACAAAATTATCGATCTTTCAGGCTTGACCGGCCCTCAACAGGTGGTGGGTTGCTATTGTTCGTATCCACAAAATGTTGCCACAGGGCAACTGTGTCATTTCAATATATGGACAGGCAGTGCGAAATTCAGGCACTTGATCTCAATATTCCTGGATATCAGCCACTCACACTGGCTAATGTATATTTTCCAACAGGTGTGCATGACGTTCGACCTCTTGACTCGTATTTATCTAGTTGCAGGAAACAGGTTTTAATTGTTGGAGACTTCAACTCGCATCATGTTTCGTGGGGGTTTCGAACAGATCACTGCGGTACGCTCTTATGGGACTGGGCTTGTGTAAATAACCTCATCTGTTTAAATTCGGGTTTCCCCACATTTGTCCGTGGTCAGTCTCGCTCAGCGTTAGACTTGTCATTTTCTTCCCCCGGAATAACTGTGTCCTCTTGGACGCCAGTTCACTTATCCTCCAATAGTGATCACCTTCCGATCAGCTTCCAAGTTATGTGCCAGTTGACCTCTCCTAACAGCACACGGCGCACATTCATAAATTACGACAGTTTTAAAAATGCCCTCAAAGCAGACCTTCAGGAATTATCTCATTCCAAGAGTGGAGATAATGCCATCCGCATTTGTTCAATTTTGGATGGAGCTCGTAAAAAATCGGAGTTCTTGGTTCAGGCACATAAGGGAACATCGCCGTGCCTTTGGTGGAACGCAGAGTGCGCTCGAGATTATAGGCGCCGAAAGGCTGCTTGGAAGAAACTTCTTCACAATCAGTGTCCCAAAAACTGGATCGATTATAAGTTTGTTGCAGCTACGTTCAAGCGCACCGTATCTCGTGCAAAGGAGTTGCACGATACTGAACGCTACGAATTCCTTTCAAAATCTGGAAATAGGCGCGCTTTATTCAATTACCTAAGATCCAGGAAACTAATCTCGTCCACCATGAACGCTGTCTCCCTACTTCAGTCACCGGCTGAACTTGCACAGTCCCTGGAAGAGATAGGCAGAGGCCTTGAGCGCCGGTTTACGGCTCTTCTTCCTTCTCCTCAGAGATTTCTTGCCACTTTGGACGATTTCGAGGAGGTCACCCTCACTGAGCTCTCGTACATTGTATCCCGCCTTCCACCCGCGGCCCCTGGCCCTGATGGTGTAACTTCTTCTATGATTAAAATTTTGTTCGAGGAATCTCCCACCGACTTACTGGCACTTATAAATTACTCTCTTAAGGGGCCATGGATTCCAAATGAGTGGCGTCTAGCAAAGATTATCCCGTTGCTTAAAAAGCAGGGAGATGGTTATGTGTTAGACAATATAAGGCCAATTTCTTTAACTTCGAATCTCGTTAAGTTAATTGAGAGGGTGTTGCATGACAGAATAATGTCTGTTATTTCAGAGACTGGGTTGTTGAACCCTTGCCAGATTGGTTTCAGACCAGGATGCTCTATATGGTGTGCCCATACCGATCTGGAGAGCCGCATACAGTTAGCTCGGCGCCGAAACCAATACGCAGCGCTTGTTACTTTAGATGTATCTAAAGCTTATGACAGCGTTGAGCACAGGACGCTCTTGCAAAGACTACAGCCAGTAGGACTTCCAAGATACTTTGTTGCTTGGGTTGCTGAATTCCTTGCTGACAGGGAATTTTACTGCTTCCAGAACGGTGTTTCATCAAGCAAATTTCGACAAGCGAGAGGAGTGCCCCAAGGGGCGGTCCTCTCCCCTGTACTTTTCAACATCTTACTCAGCAGTATTCCCTGCAGTCCTCAGGTGTCCACCTATGTGTATGCTGATGACATCGCCTTTTTTGCTTCAGAGAACGACATTTCCTCTTTGTACCAGTCCTTACAGTCCTACCTGAATGTCCTAGACCAATGGTTAGGAGACATTAATTTGTCCCTTAATGTCAATAAATGTGCTTTATTGGTTTTTCCGCTCTCTCGTCCAGTAAATATTTATATTGTTTACAGGAGCCATGTAATTCCTCAAGTGCAAAGTGTCAAGTACCTCGGAGAAATTTATGATCCTTCTCTTTTCTGGGGGGCCCATATCGAGCAGATCACTGCGAAAGGAGTCCGAGCGGTCGGTATGCTGCGCAGGCTGAGCAGTGTTCGTTCTGGCATGAGAAGGCACTCACTTCTTATGATTTATAGAATGTACGTCCGTCCAGTCTTAGAGTTTGGCTGTGTTTTATTCTCTGGTGCGCCAGCGTATAAACTTCGCCCCTTGATTCTCTTGGAGCGGGAGGCGTTGCGCCTTTGTTTGGGTCTTCCAAAATTTGTGGCGAATTCCGTTTTGTACCTGGAAGCGCGTATTCCATCACTGACTTCTTGATTTCGGCTCTTAACGGTGAAAACGTTCGTAAGAATGTGCGATTCTTCACTTCATGCCTCTAATTTGATCTTCCTTAGTCAGCCTCGGCCATTTCTCAACGAATCCTGGTCTCGTTTCCGTACCCCTCAGATATGTTTGGTGCAATCCCTCCTTTACCCCTTAAACGTCCGCATTTCGGACATCCGTCCGGTGTGCGCCAACTCTTCATCTATTCAGATTGTCTTCGATGACATCTTTCCAAAACATGCAAAGTTAATGCCTTTTCATTTGCTCAGCGGTTTATTGCAGGATTACCTGCTGTGCTTTAAATCTCATGTGCTCATAGCGACAGACGCCTCACAGTGTGAAGAAAAGGCCGGTGTTGGCATTTTCTCCATCTCCCTTGACTGGTCATTCTCTCTTCGTCTTCCCGATTACACCCCTATTTATTTGGCCGAATTTCTAGCAGTAGTCTTAGCGTTGCGCAAATTAAACAGCTCCTTGTCTTCTTGTCATAATTATGACAGATTCATTATCGTTGTGTTCCTCTCTCACCGCGCCTACAACATCTCAGGCACTTCGGTTACTCAAATGCTTGGTTCCACCCCACGTGTGTTCATTACGGTTGGTCTGGGTGCCTGGGCACAGAGGAATCCATTTGAATGAGGTTGCCGATACCCTGGCGAAGGCATCTCTTCAAGGCCCAGTCGTATCTGTGCTTCCACCCAGCGCATATATTACGGCAGCCAGGTTTCGCAGGTATCTGCTCTTGAAAGAATTCGCAGCATCAGGTCTGACCTCCTCTCCCGAATTCCGGCATCTCCTTTACCCGTGGTGCAGTAAAGGATGGCGATCACGCAAGCTTGAGGTTTCTTCACGCGTCTACGTTGTCGCGTGCCTCACTTAAACTTCTACCTTTATAGATCTGGTCTGGCGGTCTCCCCATTGTGCCCGTTCTGCGGAGAACCCGAAACGATAGACCATTTCTTGTTGACCTGCCGCCGTTTCTTCTCTTTACGGAGCCGCCTGCTGTAGCTTCCGTTACGGCAGCTTGGTCTAAGTCTGTCAGCCGGGGTTGCTCTGTCTCTTGGGGCTTCCTCCTTTGGGCACAGCAACTGGAATGTGCTCTCCGCCATGCAAAACTTCCTTACAGACACTAAACGGCTGCCGTCTTAAGCTCTGCTCTTTCTCATGATCAATATTTCTCTGGAACGAAAGCTTTCTGAAACGTGGAATATTTAGCCCCGTTCTCCATTTCAGTCACCGATCTCACAGCATTTGTTTAGTCTATTTCAATTACACATCTGAGAACCTTTCATTTATTTCCTAATTGCTATTATTATCAAAATTATTTTATTTTGACCACCATTATTTTCTTGTTTAACATTTCGTGCACCTATCAGTTGCCGCCTGTGTCTTGGCCAATCCCCCGCAGTGGGTACGTGCCATTTTCTAGAGGACAACAACAACAACGACCGCCGCAGGTTTTTCCTCTCTGCGCCGGTGTTCTATTCGCGTTGCACGCTACAGTTTGGTGGAGCAGTGCTGGGTACGCTTCCCGACCCACGCACTCCGTACAGCGTCACTACGGACCTCACACCGGTTCACCAGCGACCCAGCCGCCGTCTCCGCGGAGAGTCGCCTGAATTTGGGCTCCTTCCCCCGCCAACAACGACGACGCAGCCTCGACCGCCGCGCCCAACTGACATGGCCACTGACACCAGGTCCCCGCCGCCGATCCAGCCTCTACCGTCGAGCCCAACTGCCATGGCCGCTGACACCAGGCCCCTGGCGCCGATCCTTTGCCACCCACCGCGAACACCGCCATCTTTTCACGGTGACGTGTTCGAAGACGCTGGGGATTGGCTGGAGACCTTCGAGCGGGTGGCACGCTACACCGGTTGGTGCGACGAGCGCAAGCTAAATAACGTCTACTTTGCCCTTAAAGAGTCTGCCAGGACGTGGTTTGAGAACCACGAGGCTACCCTTCCCACCTGGGAGGCGTTTTGCCGGAGTCTCCTGGCGACGTTCCCCAACGCTGACAGCCGGGAAAAGGCTGAAGCTGCGCTGCACTCCCGAAATCAGCGCACGAACGAAAGTGTGCGCATGTATACAGAAGATATGGCCCGTCTCTTCAAGCGCGTCGACCCCAACATGACAGAGGAGAAGCAGCTGCGCCATATCATGCTTGGAGTTAAGCAGGAGCTGTTCGCGGGCCTCGTGCGCAGCCCACCCCGCACGGTGGCGGAATTTATAACCGAGGCGACCACGATGGAGACGACGCTGCAAAAACGGGCCCGCCAGTACAACCGGGACATCAACAGCGTGGTGCCCGAAGGCTTTTCGTCGTGTCTCGGCGGCAGTGCAGACACACTGCGCGAACTAATTCGCTCAATTGTTCGGGACGAACTTAAACGGATCCATCTGCCCCAGGTTGCACCTACGCCGCTGGCAGCGCTGACCGAAGTCGTCAGGAACGAGGTGCGACAGGTTTCGCAGGCGCCTCCTGTCCCCGAAGCGCCGCCCCGGTTCGATGAGAAACCTACGTACGCATCCGTTGTACGTCGCACGACTGGCTACGGTCCCATTACCCCGACGCCTGGCGTGACCAACATCGGTACGTGTCACGCAAACATGCCTGGCTACGGTATGACCCCTACGACCCCCGTGAGTAACATTGCCGCATATTCCGCCACCGCATCGGCTACAGCTGGTCCACGCCCTAGCAAGTCGGATTTGTGGCGTACACCGGACCGCAGGCCTCTTTGCTACCACTGTGGGGAGCCCGGTCACCTCTACCGAGCGTGTCCGTACCGCCAAGTGGGCCTTCGCGGTTTCCATCCCGGCGCACCTTGCCCTCAGAACGGCGCAGCATCTCTGGGCACGCCAGAACCCTGTTTACTCTGGAAGGCGCGAGTCCCGTTCGCCTTCGCCTCTCCGTTATCGCTCTTCCAGCCCTGGCCGCCAGAGTAGCGCTGCTGGCCGTCGCTCGCCGAGTCCGCGTCGGGAAAACTAACACCAGCGACCTCTGGAGGCAAGGCCGCTGACGTCGGGACGTGTCAAGGTCCTCCATCGTGCAACCCTCGAGCCGACGATACCTCGACAGAGAGAGGCAGCGACAGTATCGGATAGGCTGCATCCGATTTGCGTGTGACAATTGATGGCACTCAGATTACCGCGCTGCTCGATACCGGTGCTGATTATTCTGTTATGAGCCGTGCCTTTGCTGGAGAACTCCAGAAGGTTCTCACACCGTGGACGGGGACCCCCATTCGTACCGCTGGTGGCCACCTAATTTCCCCTGTAGGCAAGTGCACGGCTAGAGTTGGGATTAGTGTTTTCACGTACGTTGGTGAATTTGTCGTACTCCCCGAGTGTTCCAGAGACTTGATTCTGGGGATCGACTCCCTGCAGACGAACGGCGCTGTGATTGGCTTTCAGCAGGCACGTGTCACGTTCTCGACCAAACAGGCCGTGGCGCGCTTTGACTCCCGCGATCCCTGCAGCAACGCTCTTCGCACTGTCGAGAACGACGTTACGGTGCCGCCGCGGTGCAGTGTTCTGCTGCTCGTGCGGAATGACCTCTTTCACAACTACGAGGGCCTAGCGGACAGCCATAGTTCACTGCTGCTTAAGTGGGGACTTGCCGCTGCAAGAGGCCTCGTCCAACTACGTCACGGCCGCACCCACATCCTCCTGACTAACTTTGCCAACGAATATCAGCACCTGGCCAAAGACATGGCTATTGCCTTCCTCCACGACGTTGCTGAGGTTCCGGGATTGTGCACCGTGGGAGGACCCACTCCGGATTATGCTGGCCCACATCACGTTCTTCAGTCAGTCAGAATAAACCCTGCCCTGCCGTCGGTTCAGAGGGATCTTCTGTCGGACCTCTTGGCAGACTTTGCGGACTGTTTCGCTACGTGCTCGAAGGTCGGCCGAACTCCACTCGACAAGCATCGTATCATCACTGACGAGACTACGCGACCCGTCTGCCTGCGCCCCAATCGTGTTTCCCCGGTGGAGAGAGAAGCCATTCAGAATCAGGTTGCCGAGATGCTTGCAGACGATGTCATTCAGCCGTCCACCAGTCCGTGGCCATCGCCTGTGGTTCTTGTCAAAAAAAAGGACAATACTCTGCGTTTCTGCGCGGACTACAGGAAACTTAACAACGTGACCAAAAAGGACGTTTACCCGCTGCCCAGGATAGATGACGCGCTCGACCGATTGCGGAATGCCCGACACTTCTCGTCTTAGATCTTAAAAGCGGGTACTGGCAAATCGAAGTGGACGAGCGAGACCGGGAGAAGACGGCTTTCGTGACGCCTGACGGCCTCTATGAGTTTAAAGTGCTTCCATTTGGTCTGTGCTCAGCACCGGCCACGTTCCAACGCATGATGGACACTGTTCTCTCCGGCTTGAAATGGCAGTCCTGCTTGGTGTACCTGGACGATGTCGTTATATTTTCGACCACCTTTGACCAACACTTGCAGCGGTTGCGCATTGTGCTACAAGCGCTCAAATCCGCGCAACTCACCATCAAAGCCGAGAAATGCCATTTTGGCTTTGAGGAACTTCGCTTTCTTGGTCACGTTGTCAGCGCACAAGGTGTTCGCCCGGACCCTGACAAGACCGCTGCCGTCTCAGGTTTTCCACGCCCAACTGACAAGAAGGCCGTTCGCCGGTTTTTGGGCCTGTGCTCCTATTATAGGCGCTTTATTCAAGATTTCTCGAACATCGCGGAACCGCTGAACGCTCTGACCCGTGACGACACGCCCTTCCTGTGGGGGACCGACGAAGAGGCCGCACTTATCGAGCTTCGCAGCCGTCTGCAAAGCACTCCGATACTCGGCCATTTCGACCAGCATGCTGCCACGGACATCCACACTGACGCCAGCAATGTTGGCCTTGGTGCAGTACTAATCCAGTGGCAAGACGGTGCAGAACTGGTCATCAGTTATGCTAGTCGAACACTTACGCGCTCCGAGACAAATTATTCTACGACGGAGAAAGAATGTCTTGCAGTGATATGTGCCATCTGCAAGTTCCGACCGTACCTCTACGGACGACCCTTCCGTGTGGTAAGCGCCCACCACTGCTTATGCTGGCTGGCGAGCCTCAAAGACCCCTTAGGACGCTTGGCTAGATGGAGCTTACGCTTGCAAGAATACGACTTAACAGTAGTTTACAAGTCTGACCGTAAACATCAGGATGCGGATTGTCTGTCGCGCGCGCCTATCCCAATCAATACCGAAGAAGCCACCGATTATTTTCCTTTCCTGGGCTCTGTTAGTACCACCCAAATGGAGCAGCTTCAGAGGGCGGACTCGGAGTTGGCGCCGCTCATCGATTACCTCGAAGGCAGTGATGCTCCCATTCCGCGTGTTTTTCTTCCAGGGCTTCACGCCTTCACTTTACGGTCTGGTGTTCTCTACAAGCGCAACTTTGCCAACAGCGAAGAAGTGTTCCTACTTGTACCATCACAGCTGGGGTCTGAGATCATGAGTGCCTGTCATGATGCACCAACCGCCGGCCACCTTGGTGTCAGCCGTACACTCGCGCGGATTAGACAAAAGTATTATTGGCCCAGGTTACTCCCATCGGTGCGGGCCTACGTAAAAACATGCCGTTAATGCCAACGTCGGAAGACTCCTCCATTGAAACCAGCCGGATTTCTTCACCCCGTCGATCCACCGATGACCCCTTTCCAACAAGTGGGCATGGACCTCCTTGGTCCATTTCCGAAGTCTTCGTGTGGAAAGCGTTGGATAGTCGTTGCGACTGACTACCTCACACGGTACGCTGAGACCACGTCTCTTGTCAAAGGCACTGCTGCTGAAGTGGCGCAGTTCTTCGTTCACAACATTGTCTTGCGTCATGGAGCACCCGCCGTTGTTTTTACTGACCGGGGAACTGCTTTCACGGCCCGCTTAACCAAGTCCGTGATGACTCTGACGCACACGAGCCATCGACGTGCTACGGCGTATCACCCGCAGACAAACGGGTTGGTAGAGCGACTCAACCGCACACTAGCCGACATGCTATCAATGTACGTTGATGTCAAGCATCGAACTTGGGACACCATTCTGCCATACGTAACGTTTGCGTACAACACCGCCCTGCAGCAAACAACCCGACTGACCCCCTTTCAGCTTGTCTTCGGTCGGCAGGTGACCACTCCGTTGGATGCTATGTTGCCCGTCGACCCTTACTGCGACTCTGACGCTGACATCGACGTAGACACCTTCGTTCAGCGTGCTGAGGAAGCGCGGCAATTGGCACGCCTGCGATTTAACCGCCAACAGGAGACTGACGCCGCTAGGTACAACCTTGGACGCCGTTTCGTCGTACGCGCCCGGCGACCTTGTGTGGATTTGGACACCTGTTCGTCGCCGTGGGCTTTCTGAAAAGTTGCTGCGCCGATACTTCGGCCCTTACAAAGTAGTGCGCCGCATCAGTGAAGTGACTTACGCAGTTTCTTCCTCCCCGACAGCTTCTTCATCGCGCCGGTCGCACCGAACTGAAGTCGTGCACGTTGTTCGCATGAAGCCTTATCACGACCGGATACCTGACTGAACTGCGGTTCCCTGCAGCTGTGTTCTACCCTCTCGCTGTCGTTTCTCTCCTAGCCGCATCGTGTCGATGCTGCAGAAGAGAGGGGCAGTGATACATGCATTCGAAGAGACAGTAGTAGTGCATGCGCTAGTAGAGGAAGAAGTTGGTTGTCTCTCGCGCGCGCGCTCGAACCACTGAGGGACCGCCGCAGGTTTTTCCTCTCTGCGCCGGTGTTCTATTCGCGTTGCACGCTACAATATATATATATATATATATATATATATATATAACTTGGTTTCTACGAGATGAAGGTGGCACTGGTGAAAACTCGCAAGGGTTTGTTACAAGCTGAACACCGTATTTCTGGTAGGATCAACGAAACGCTCAGCGCCACAACACGCCGCTTGCTTTTAGACATTCTACTGCAGTACGCGGCTATCTTCGATTTCTCCCAGCCCAGTGGACCGCCCTCTGGTCCTACGTCTCGCACCCGTTACACTGTCGACATCGGTTCGTTTCGCCCAATTCGTCAAATGCCTTCTCGTGTATTGCCGTCGAAGCGCAAAGTAATTCACGGGCAAGCCCGAGAGATGCTTGAGAGGGAGGTCATTCAGGAGTCGTCTAGCCCTCGGGCTGCTCCCGTAATTCTTGTCGGCAGCAAAGACGGTACGTGGCTATTTTGTGTGGACGGCCGCCTTTAAACGCCATCGCCAAAAAAAGTTGTATATCGTTTGCCTCGCACTGATGATGCAATAGACTGCCTCTCTGGCGTTTCTTCCTTTTCTTGCGTAGATCTGCGATCAGGATACTGGGAGATTCTCTTGCATCCGACAGAGGAAGAAAAAACGGCGTTTGCAACGCCGTATGGGTCCTTTGAATTTACCGTGATGCCGTTTGGACTTTGCAACGTGCCTGGACTTTTGAGAGATTTATGGACACGGTACTGCACGGCATGAGATGGGACATTTGTCTATGCTATGTTGATGATGTTGTCATTTTCTGTTAAATGTTCGAGGAGCGTAACCAGCGCCTAGCTCGTATATTCGACTGATTACATAACGACGACTTGGTCCTCAATTAGAAGTGCCGCTTGGGCGAGCGTAAAGCGTTGGTGCTCAGCCATGTCGTAGATCAGCAGGGCGTGCGTCCAGATTCTCAGAACAAAGTAGTTGCGGAGTCTTTTCAAGCACCAGGGACCGTCAGAGGGTTCGCAGTTTCTTGAAGATATGTTCCTATTTCCGGCGTTTTATTCGCCGCTTTCCCCGCATTGCCTATCCGCTGACGTTCCTTCTCCACAAAGGAGCTCTGTTTGAATGGACTCCTGAGAGCGATGCCTCCTTCCGCCAGCTGAAGTTTCTCTGTACCTCACATCCTGTCCTCCGGCATTATCAGCCCTCCGCACCAACAGAAGTTCATGCTGATGCTAGTGGTATTGGCATCGGCGCTGTTTTCGTTCTACGCCACGATGATCGGGAGCACGTTACTGCATACGCGAGCCGCTCCCTCAGCAAGCCCGAGCGCAACTACCCGTTTACGGAACAAGAATACCTTGCTGCTACCATCGCCATGCAGGGGTTCTGATCATTCCTGTATGGCCGCCAATTCATCATTGCAACTGATCATCACCCCCTCTGCTGGCTCTTCAATCTTCGAGGTCCTTGCGGTCACCAGACGCGCTGGGCCTTCCGTCTACAGCCTATAAATTCAATGTCGTATACAAGAGCTCGCGGCGACACGCCGATGCAGTATGTCTTTCGCGAATGACGCTTCCCTCAGCGATTGTGACAGTGACAGACTTGGTTATAGGATCTCTGTTCCTTGTTCCAACAGCTCTGTGCTCTTCATACGGGATCGGCTCGTATGCTCCATTGAACTGAAGAGCGGTTTTACTGACCGAAAGTGCGTTCCACGACACAACGACATGTGGCCAGTTACCCACAGGCTCACCGACAGAAACGCCCTGCCTCCACTCCACCCCGCCTACTTAGCCCTGTGACCCCTCCCGGTCGTCCATTGGAGACATTTTTCATTCATCTGGTTGGACCTTTCCCCAAATTTCAAATGCCAATCGCTGCTACTACCCGGCACATTATTGTGAAACAGCTGCTCCGGCATCGGCTACCGCGCATCAGGTGTCGCTAATTCTTCTGAACTCTGTCCTCTCACGGCATGAACCACAGCGAGTAGTAAGCAGTGACCAAGGCCGCACATTCACGGCCGAATACGTTCAAGAGCTGCTACGTTTGTGCACTGTTACGTACTGGCACTACAGGCCTTATTAGCCACAGACAAACGGATTGACGGAACGCATAAATAGAAAGCTCACCGACATGCTTGTCATGTATGGGGACTCGGACCATAAGAACTACGGCAACATACTGCCCTTCCTCATATATGCCTTTAATACAGCCGCCCACGAAAAACCGGATACACTCCGTTCTACTTCTACGCTCGCCCGCCTCGCTACACTCTGGACACCAACATACCATTTTCCCCACTGTGACAACCTGTGTATCTCCAAAATCTTGTCTTTAGCTGAATGAGCTCGTCACGACATCCCGCCAGCAATCCACAAACACAAAGCTATATATATATATATATATATATATATATATATATATATATATATATATATATATATATATATATATATAGTAAGAACGTGGAGCAACGTTTCAAACGCCTGAAATAATTTATTGACATTTCGACCGTGCAACGGCCTTCGTCAGAATGTCTGGATCGAAAGGGATGGCACAATATATGTAGGTAAGAACAACGCACAGGATAATGGACCGAAAAAAATTCGATAAAGAAAGCATCAGGCGCATGGCTACAAAACGATAAATGACTCACAGTGTCAATCACAAGACGATGAATGAACCAGAAAAATTACGAGGAACTTTAGCGGCTAAAGTGCTGAAAGGCGAAAGCCTGAGCGCTGCATTCTGCTACGCGATTGTTCGCTTCACATTTTGTTGGTGCATTAATAAACTGCCAATTAATGACGCTTAAGCTTCGCCTTTAAGAGTGGAACGCGACAGCGTGTTGTAGCGCTGCCACTCAGTCCATTGAAGGCCACCACCCGTTCGGCGCGACGCCTTGCCCTTTGAACGCAACGCTTTTTGAGGAAAGTAAATGACGCAGTAATTCGCTGTCGTCTCGGTGACACCTGAGCCGCGAACTTTAAGGCGCCTGCAGACAGGTACTCTACTCTGTCCTGCAATCTTAAAGCATTACGATCCTAACACGGATGGGCGATGCCCACACTGTGGGGAGACCTGTGATATCTTCCACATGGTGTGGGCATGTACTCAAAATCCCCACCTCCCCCCTTCCCCTACCCCTTCCAGAGAGGCATGGGAGACTGCCCTTCTCAACTGCTCCTCGCTTGAGTCCCAAAGGGCTCTGGTGAAACGGGCTAGAGACGGGGCATTGTCATGCGGTGTCCCGGACTAGGGACGCCGACCATGTAGCGTGGCCACTCTGTGGCTCCCAAACTCTATTTCAGAAATTAAAAGTTTTCACCACCACCACTGTACAGGAAGGGAGGAAGTGGAGTGAAAGAAGAAAGAGGGGCCGTAGTGAAGAAAATGAAAATTGTATTTGAGGAAAGGAAATTACGCATTAACTGTCTCGCATATCTCAGTAGACACTAGTCGAAAATTGTATTTGACGAAAGAAAGTTGCGCAGTAACTGTCTCACATATTTCGGTGGACACCCGTCAAAATTCGCGCGTGGTGACATCACGACAATTTGGACTAATCTGAAACGCGGACAAATACGCCTTGCTCGTCAGTAAATTGGTTTTTGAGGAAAGGAAATGTATCTGTCTCGCATATCTGGGTGCACTGCTGAACCTCGCCGTAACGGGAAGGGAGGAAGATGTGAGTGAACGAAGACACCGTATTCACTAGACGCACCTTTGTTCATTCCAAACCATCGAGCTGGCATGGCCGAGTGGTAGCGTGCTCGACTCGCACTCCGGAGACCGGGGTTCGATTCCCAAGCTCGGCCAATTTCTTACTCGGTTTTATTTATTTATCTGGTATGACTAGAAAGGTTAATTGGACTAATTGGTGAAGTAAGCAATTAACTAAACTCAAACTTACTTGGAGCATCACTATACGATCCCTTTAATTGGTTGCATGGTTAGTAGCCAGAGTACAATTGTCCCCGTTTGAAATTCGCGCACTGTGACGTTACGACCGTTTCGACCAACTGAAAAGCGTGACATTTCTTGTCGACAGCTCCTGCTTACAACGATGAGGCATTAAAGGCTTCCGCCTTAATACACAACAGCTACTTTGCCAAACTTAGTGTTAGCTACATATAATGAACATGGTAATGCACTTTGCTTATAATCAGTCCCAAGATGACAGGTCACCATCTTGAACAGCGAGAATGAAGAAGTTAGAAGTTACACATGATCAACGAAACACATGGAGGCTATGAACAGCATAATCAGTAGAAAGAATATCTATTACTAAATCTAGAAAAGAAACTCATGACGAACCAGAATACACTGACCTAAAAGCGAAATATTTGGTCATTAGGAGTGCATGGAACTCAATTTTCCTGTGCTTTCATTTAAACCGGAAGACACTGTATTGAACTTATAGATAAGGTAAGACTCCCTGATTTCCCGGTCTTGATTAGTTCTAAACCTTGATCCCAGAATGGTAGCAGAAATCTGATCAAATGAATGGCCGGTGAGTTGGACATGCCTTCATAGCGGTAAGTTCGGGAGGGCTTGAACGTGGGCTTTGTGGTTGTTGAAGCGTAATGTAAAGGGGGTTTCAGTCTGACCTATATATTGGAAATTAAAAAAGGTACACTGCAGCAGGTAGGTGACATTTGCACTATCCCAGTTGAAATCACCGAGAATGCTTAAACGAAAGATTGAACCGGTGCTATTGACGCTACAAGATGTGGTCATGTGCAGACATATTTTGCAGCGACTCTTGTTACATGGATGGCAGCCTACGGGTTCAGGGGAATTTGTTTTTGACGCTGTTAGTATCCCGCGTAGGTTTTTTGACTTTCTGTAAACTACTTTGGGTGGCTCTAAAGATATGTTCTTCAGGCAATCACTTTCCATAAGAAAGTTATGGTGCTTATTTAGGGTTGTTGAAATTTTTGGAGCAGATGCAGAATGGGTCAAGAAGAGGTTGGTATTTATTTATTTACCAGAATACCGCAGGCCCTAAGATGGGTCCAAGCAGGAGGGGCAAAAGCACGAAAGAAGAGGCGCAGCAGATTACATAGCACAAAACTAACATAACAGGAATAGAACATAGTAAAGAACAAGGGGGAAAAACAACTCAGCAATTATCAGTAAGTAATTTTGTTAATGGCATCGATGCTGTTTACAGCCTCAGGCGGGAGTTCATTCCATGAATATTTAAAAGCACTGATTCTAGCGCTGTAAGGTGTTAGTGATTCCGTGCGACGATGTCGTGTTAGCCGCGTTGTGATCGGTTTAAGAAATAAATCTGGCCTTATGGAGAGTTTTTTGTTCTTGAGTAGGAAAATATATTTTAAGCGCTGAATATTTCTTCGCATTTGCAATGTCTGTATGTTGTTTTGTGCCATAAGAGTGTTTGGAGAGTCAGTAGAACGATATTTATTAAAGATGAATCCAACACACTTTCGCTGTATCATTTCGAGTGCCTCAATGCTATGTTTTCTGTAAGGGTCCCAGACGGTGCATGCGTACTCAAGTTTCGGTCTGATGATGGATGTGTAGGCTAGAAGCTTTGCACTAGGAGGGGCACCTTTTAATCTATGCCTAAGAAAGCAAAGTTTCCGAGAGGATGACGTATATATGTTGGTTGTATGTTTGTTCCAGCTAAGTTTATAGGTTATAGTAACACCTAAGTATTTGTATTCGTTAACTTCCTCAAGCGGATGATTTGGAAGGGCATACGGAAATGATAGGCTACTTTGTTTATTGGTCACTTTCATAAAGACTGTTTTGTCGTTGTTAAGCTCCATCTCCCATCGACTGCACCATGAGTGAATGTTGTGAAGTTTAGAATTAAGGATGACTTGGTCTTCGTAGGATCTGACTTCATGAAATAAAACACAATCATCGGCAAAAAGCCTGATTTGCACTGGTTCACTAATTACATCCACAATGTCATTGATGTAGACCAAAAATAGTAATGGTCCAAGTACACTTCCTTGCGGTACGCCAGAAGTGACCGGAAGGTAATTGGAACAATGGGCATCAATACTGACGAACTGGGCGCGGTTAGAAAGGTAAGCAGAAACCCCGGAAATTATGAAAGAAGGAAGACCGAAATTTTCAAGTTTATATAATAGTTTGGCATGAGAAACAAGGTCAAACGCTTTCTTAAAATCTAGAAAAATGACGTCGATCTGCCCTGCTTTGTTTAGAAAGTCAGCAAAACTATGTACAACAGAAGTTAATTGAGTGACGGTCGAAAAACCCTTTATAAATCATTGCTGGTGTGACGATAGAATGGCTTTGTCATTTAGAAAGGAAGTTATATAAGTTGCTACCATGTGTTCGATTAGTTTACAAGAAGAAGATGTGATATCGGACGAAAACTAGTTACAGATGAGGCAGTACCTTCATTCAGTATTGGCTCAATCCGCGCAACTCTCCAAGCGGTATGAAAGTGCTGAACTGTTGGTTTATCTTTGGTAAGTAGACTCGTTCGGTGTATTCTATCAGCCCGCTTAATGGCGTCATCTATCAGTCGTGGTGGGTAATTCTGCTAAGTTACGTTTAAAATCAGATTGTTCCGAGCAGATGCGTTTGAAGCGGACCACTTGACTGTAGGGGATGCTGGTTTTAACATGCTTGACATGGCTACTGTCAGAGTGCAGATACGGTTGGCAGTCAGTAGGTTTAAGGTACACTGTTGCAGCTAAGTGCTCTTCGTCAAGTGAGACTGTGACGTAAAGAAATTTTATTGTAGATCTAGAATACGCATGGGAAAATGATATCGAAGGATGCACGCTGTTGAAATCGGCGATAAATAATAGGAGTTCGGCTTCGCCATGTGGCAAATGAAAAAAATATCATCGATGTAACGCCTATAGCAAAATGGTACTAAAGACCGGCTTTCCAAAAATTTTTTTTCAGGCATCCCCATTAATGTTTCCATACTTTGGGCTTATACGGGTACCCATTGAAGTACCACTTGTCTGGGCATAATGTTTGCCTTCGAATTCAAAATTATTTAACTGCAATATAAGCTTCACTAAGGTGGCCACAGTACAACTATCTACTGTTTTTTTCTATTCTAGCTTCATTATAGGCAGTCACCATGGCCCGGATACCATCTTCATGCGGAATGTTGGTGTAGAGCGATGTGACGTCGAGCGTGACGAGCAATGATTCCGGAGGATTAGTCAGGTCGGTAACGTCAAAAAGGAAGTGCGTTGTGTCTTTTATGTAAGACGGAAATGTGGGCGCAATATTATCAATGAGCGTGTCAACGTACCAAGACAGATTTTCCGTGACACCGCCGACACCGGAAACAATGGGCCTACCTGGAAACTTCTCCTAATGAATTTTAGGTAACAAGTAGAATCTACCGGCTATCGGGCTGAGGGGGACAATTGACCACATCTTGTAGCGTCAATAGCACCGGTTCACTCTTTCTTTTAAGCATTCGCGGTGATTTCAACTGCGACACTGCAAATGTCATCTACCATCTGCAGTGTACCGTATGTAATTTTCAATATATAGGTCAGACTGAAAGCCCCTTTAGATTACGCTTCAACAACCACAAAGCCCACGTTCAAGCCCTACCGAACTTACCGCTATCAAGGCATGTCCAAGTCACCGGCCATTCATTTGATCAGATTTCTGCTACCATTTTGGAATCAGGCTTTAGAACTAATCATGACCGGGAAATTGGGGAGTCTTACCTTATCTATAAGTTCAATACAGTGTCTGCCGGTTTAAAAGAAAGCACGGGAAAATTGAGTTCCATACCCTCCTAATGCCCAAATATTTCGCTTTTAGGTCAGTGTATTCTGGTTCGTAGTGAGTTTCTTTTCTAGATTTAGTAATAGATATTCTTTCTAATGATTATGCTGTTCATAGCCTCCATGTGTTTTGTTGATCATGTGTAACTTCTTCCTTCTTCATTCTTGCTGTTCAAGATGGTTCAGCTGGTAGTGTAGCTGGTGGTGGTGCTTGTGGTTAGACTTGTGGTGATGCATCGGTTATCCAATCCAAACCAAACCAATCCATTCCAATCCAATCCAATCGAATCCAATTCAATTCAATTCAATTCAGTCCGATCCAATGTAATGTAATGTAATCTAATCTAATGTATTCTAATCTCATCTAATTTAATCTAATCCAATCCAATCCAGTCCAGTCCAGTCCAGTCCAATCCAATCTAATCCAATCTAATGCAATCAAGGTCAAATGAAGGTCAATGGTGGTCACCGCCGCGGCACGGCAACGGCGTGAAAGTGCAAGTAGTATTGCTTTCGCAATAAAAATGTGGTGGGGCTCCGTCGTGCTGGAACCACAGTTGCTGTAGTTCCCCCAGAGAGAGGCTGGAGGTGAATTCATCGACGACTCCAGCAAGGATGTCGCATACATACTTTTTGTCATGTGATAAGCCTGTCCTCGAGTGTGCCCCACCAAACACTTATCCCCCAGCGGATTTGGTGATTGCGCTGCCCCAGCCAGTGGGGATTTTCTTGGGACCAGTAGTAAGCATTATGAATGTTCACTGTTCCATTTCTGCAAAGTCTAGCTTCGTCAGTCCACATCAATTTTTCAAGGAATTGCTTATCTTGGTCTACTTTTATTTAGAACCAGTTACATAAATCTACTCGTTTCTGAAAATCGCCGTCATTGAAGTCCTGCTGAAGGATGACAGGAGGAGGATGAGAGTTGTGCTTTTTGAGGACATTATGCACTAGTGTGACGCTTTCTCCGCATCGTTCAGAAGTCTCCCTGATGCTTTCATTTAGCAGTGCTCTCACATAGGCAAGGACATTAATTTCAATGTCTTTATTGATAATTTTCTTCTTTCGGTGTCTCTTTTGGTGAACTGAGCCTGTTTCACAAAAAGTCTGGAAATACTTTAAAACGTCGGGTTAGTTGGAACTTGCCGATTCGAATTACGAGACACGTTTAGGCTCATGGCCAATGAGGCTTTCCAATTCATCTCTGCCATCGATGGTACAACATCGACCTTTTCTGCTGTCGAGTACCTTGGCCCAGCCATTTTCCAACGGACAAGACTCCAACGCAGAACGCACACGTCCCTTTCACAACTTTTTTAAAAATAGTAATGTTCCTCCCGTACATCACAAAAAACCGTATTCCGCACATCACCTCACAGTGGTTGTTCGATTTTTCTGCAGTTCCTCGCCTGAAGACAGGGTCCTGAAGGGCCCTGAAATCAGACGATAGGGCCGCATAACCTCTCTGCCACAGTACAGCACTCTAACATCAGGTGTCACTGAGCCTAGTCCCTAAGTTGGAAAGTAATCGCTCGCTCTAATCCGCCAGCACAGTGATTCATCGGTTTCGCGCGCCGAGAAGGAAAACGCTGGCGAGAAGGAAAACGCTGCCGAGAATGAAAAGTCATCCGCGTCGCCACTCGCTGTACACTATTGCAAGGCAGAGTGCCATACGAAAGAGCTGCGTCACACGAGAGAGATGCTTCATGCCGTGTTAGACGAACTGGGAGGAAATTTTAGCGTGCGTATCTCAAGGCTGTTGAGGACGAAGTTCCGGGTCGCGGCTCGACGGTTGCACGGTCAGCACGAAACCTGTTCTCACCTCCAGGCAAGGGACAGGAGTGCCGCTGAGTGACGGCGTATGAAGGTGGAGAAAGAAGACTTAGTTTATGTACATATTTACAAGAGTCGGGAACGGAAAGGGCGACTCCTTCGACCGCATTCGTCGCCGAGTTTTATACCGTCCTTCTTCCCTAGCTTCCCTAGGATGATGACGTCATCGCTAGGGTAGGAGTGGCCGCAAACTTTCACTCGTGCGCATAAACTTGCACCCCCACCCTTGTGGACACGCCTCCGACACGCGTTGAGCCTGGGAGAGGAGGATGCCTTCTAGGTAAAGTTGAATGCGGAATGTGATGTTCCTGGACCCGCCGAAGGTTACCCCGGGCTGCCGACACCTGTCCGTCAAAAGACATTAGTCACGAAGGGTCGGAATGCGAGACCGGGTCAAAAGGGCGGAAGTGGTCCTTTGTTCTTGGGGACATTCGCGAAGGCTGTGGAAGTCCCCCACCAGCCCACCGCGATGCTCGATAGGCAGAAGAACCACCGAAACGACAGCCCTTGACATCCGCCATGGTCGCTTGTGTCCTCTTGATCCTGTGGGGTCCCACACTGAGACGCAGTACAGTATACTGCCTTTGTCTGTAAGGCAATTCGGCACGCCTTGAGGCAAACATCGTCAAGTGGACAGCGATTTCTCGGAATCATCCTGGAGAAACGTGGGTGCTGACTGCTTCCTGTTGACGCCGATCTTAACAGGGCCCAGGCGTGTTACTAAAATTGGACAAAATGAAATAGCCTTGGACGCTAGTGGACACTCTGCTGCATTTTCGATCATTGTTTTCGCACTGTAAGCTTTTAGTTTTGCCAGAATTCGTTCTCAAATGAAAGCATCAAGTCGATGCTTCTTTGAGACTGCAATAATGACGAAGAGCATTTTAATACTTGTTCATTTTTCAAAGCTTTCGCACACATGGCTTTATCGCTCTGTTTTTGATGCAATAGATGATCAGATTTATCTATATTGATCGCAGTCAGGTGGACCTGGTTCTACATTGTTCGTGAATGATTTGGTTTCTTTGCTCTCCGTATGCTAAAAGTTTGTTTTCCGCTTCAAACTCAGCGTGGCCCAGAGCGGCAGGCCTTATGTTTCACGACTGCCGAGCATGCTGGCTGCTGCGCCATCGCCGAGTCATTCCTTCTGTTTTGGCTTCAGGTCAGCCCTATAGACCGTTTCGTTTTCGAAGAGCTTTTTGCTGTCTTTCCCACTGCCTGGACTGTCGTCACCATGCAGTAACATTATTTTGTCTAGGAAATGAAGCCTTCCTGCGAATATCTATGTTTCAAGGGTCGTTGGCCAGCTAAGTTCCACGTTCATGTCTCCGTTCATGTCTGTCGGAAATAATAAATAAAGATTTAGTTACATTATAGAACGACTGTGTTTATTAACGTTTATCGACACCTTGCATCCACAGTTTAGTAGGAGTTGATGCGTCGTTTCCTTCCGTTGGCGGTACTGGAGCATCTTCGTTGGTTCGCCGTGAAGTAAGACCATGATGAAAGGATACTGTCTTTACTTTCCCCTACGAGGCCTGAGCGACCTTCCTCGCCCAACCGCCCTGTAGTTCCGCTTTGGTGGCACAAAGCAGTACGTTGACATGAAAGGGGACCGCGATTAAGCGCTTGACGAGTACTCGCCGTGGCGTTTGTCTGGGTTTAGTGATGGTGCTTCGAACAAGAAGCGCTGAAGGCTCATGCACTTGTATGGGCCCTGTCGAAGGAAGTGACCGGCTCACCAGTGAACACGCAGGAGGTGGTTGTCGGGAGTCCTCCACGTGTCGCATTTATTAGGGTTTGAGTGTCGCTTGTAGGATGTGGGTGCCCTACAGGGTGGCTTTGTAGAGCAGCTGACGCACGGCAGGGGGGGGGGGGGGGCGTGTGTCGTCTCGCTGAGGTCCGGGGTTGTGTGCTGCGGTGGGTACATCACAGATGGCAGTGCAGGTGCGCAAGTCGTCGCCAGAGCTCCCACATCCTATTCTACTTCTTTACGTACGATATCCGTAAGCGCTGCTGCTTGGATTTGGAGTAAAGCTGGCAGGAAGCAGCGCAGCTTCCTTGGAGAAATTTCTGGGATGCCCCGCGGAGATTCTCACTTCTTACAGGAAGCTTGTCTGGGCTGGTGGGACCGGAGAATACATGCAGGTGGCGGACATCTTGGAGAGATCTTACGTTACGGGTTTCCTGCAACGTGGGTGCCTCAGTAGTGAATTCGACGAACGTGCTAGGCTGATGGCGTGCAAGGCTAGCAAACAATTTACTTTACTTCGTGTTTGAAATCTTTGACATTCTTCTAATGTAGCAGCCGCAGCGGCCTTACGCAGCAGGAGCAGCAAAGGCCGCCAAAGACGAAGACGCAGAAGTGCCTCCGAATTGAGCTCGACTCTCGTGCCGGCGAGATGCACTGTTCGGCTGCACGCCATCTTCCATCTTAGCACCCAGCCAGATAATCCATCATTTACTTCCTCGCACTGGCCTCATACATTTCGGGTGCAACAAACTGGTGCATCCGGACGTCCGCTGGGACACCCGCTCCCACCATGGCCAACGCCAACAACGCCTCCGCCATTCCTGGTGACGGACCCTCCAGCGCAGTGCCTGCGCTGTTCCTTCGCCTTCCCCAGTTCTCAGCCTCCGATCCTCAGCTCTAGCTCCCTCAGGTCAACAGCCAGCTCAATATTTTCCGCATTACTAGCCAGGCGCAGAAGTTCCATCATGTCGCTGCATCACCACCACCTCAGATTGCCGCCTAAGTCCGCGACCTCCTCATACGACGGGTGTTCAATAAAGATTTCCCCTGACTCACTTCTATTTATTGCAGGATGCTGAAACTGCTCTTACGTAATGACTCAAGTCACTATAGATCACGTGCCAATGTGCAACTCTCAAGTAATAACGGTCTTTCTTTTATAGTAGCTGAAGTGGTGTCAGGTGTGATAATAGACGCAGTGGAATACAGAGCAGTCATCAAGTTCCTGTACTTAAAAGGCTGCACTCCAAGGGAGACGTTCGATGAGATAAGAGAGGTTTATGGCCAGGATTCCCCATCACAAGATGTAGTGAAGAACTGGCATCGTCAATTCAAATGTGGCCGGATTTCGGTGGAAACGGCTCCGATTGCAGCACGACCCCACTCCGCTATCGATGAACACATCATGCAGTAAGTGGAGGCCGCCATTTTAGAAAATCGCCCCGTAACCGTTGGATACCTAGCCGAAAATGTCAAGATTAGTGTGGGGTCCATGGAAAAAATAATTTAGGACCAACTTCATCTGCGTAAGGTATCGGCTCACTGGGTTCCCCGGCTGCTCACGCCTTTCCAAAAGCAGGAACGAATCGAATGCTCCCAGGGTCTTTTGACGATATGCCATGGAAACCAGGAGGACTTTTTCAACAGACTGATTACACAGATGAAAGCTGGGCCCATCACTATGATCCGGAGACTGAAGTCTTATCGATGCAGTGGAAGCACTTGGACTCATCGCCTCCGAAGAAGGCACGCGCCCAGCCCTCGGCGGGCAAGTTCATGCTCACAGTCTTTTTGGAACCAGCACGGAGTAGTCATGATGGATTTCCTAGCAAAGGTGCCAGGTTACTGGGGCATACTATGCCTCACTGCTGCGGAAATTGCGGGAGGCCATCAAAAGCAAGAGACGTGGCATGCTGTCACAAAATTCGGCGCATTTTAAAAACAAACAAAGAAAACCGCCGCGCGCAAGGCGTCTCGCCGGCGCGAGCCCAACGGGAGAGAGGGAAAGCCCCCGCCGAGCGCGTGCCTCTCTCTCCATCGCCACGGCGCGCCGAAGGAATGAGTCATCCACGCCGAAGATTCTCGAACATGCGAGTCGGTTCTTCTGCTGACCGGAGGAAAAGGGCGTAGCCTTGCGTGCACTAAGTCACGTCCCCCTCCTCTGCACTCGGACGTCGGCGACGCCGCCACGACGGCGCCACGCTAGAACACGCTGGAACCTTCGCGAAACGACTCCTGACTTTAACCAATGAGGACGCGTGCCCGGCGAGAGAAAGGAAGGGAGACAGCACTACAAATGCTGCGTGTATGTGCGCGCCTACTCTGGCGCGTTGAACAAACAGACGTGGAAGCGAGCCTATAAAAGAGGACGTTGACCGCTATCAGTCAGTTCGGCCACGAGGAGTATCTGTTCTCGCTTCGGCGAGCGCGGCTTCGGCCGCTTCTTGTTGAGCAGCGTCCGCTCCGGCGGACGCAGTTGTTGCTGCGACGCGCGTCTTTTCTTTCCTTTTTCTCTTTCCCCTGATCTTTTAACTCTCCTCTGTCTGCACGTGGCAGCGGTGGTGGCTTGGCTAGAGCCAGTAGCAGGCCCGTGCAATTTCCTCTTCATTCTTCTCTCAGTCACAACAACAGCTATCAGTCAGTCCGGACCGCCGTTTAAGCTTCATCGAAGCGCGCCCGTTCGACTCCCGGGGAAACACCACTCGGCCAGCATCGGACCAACGAGGCAACGGTCGCCAGTCTGCGGGACGGCATCGTCGTGGAACTCTGGTCGTCGGACTGCCGCAGTGCCCGGTGAACAAATTGTGTTTTGTTTGTTTACCTCTCTCTCTTGTGTTAGTGCACTTTAGGTCCAATATTGCCCTTGTCTTGTATTCTCTCTCGAGTTTAACTTTGCACGAGTTGCATAGTTCTGTTAATCACTTTGTATGTGTTTGTACTAGTGATTGTGTAATCCTCTGTATCGTCTCTTTGCTGCATAAACTTTGTTTTGTTTGTGAACCTTTGGCTCCGACCCATTCTCTGGCTTGCGACCAGCGAAAGCTGGGCACCGAACGCCCAAAAACCTCTTGTCACTTGGTAGCTGGTCTCCGCTGAGTTTGCCACGCTGAGTCGAGGGCATCTCCTTCGAGTCCGAGACCGCTACCCCCCCCACGCTCTAAGGGTGTCTGGGAGCTTCCCACGTAAAAGTGCGCGAAGTCTGGGTGACACATGCTCACCAAAGGTGTCCGCCTTCTGCAAGACAACGCCCCAGTTCAGAACTCACATGTTGCCCAGATGGGAGCACGCTGCTGCGGCTTTCAAGTTCTATCGCATCCCCCTTATTCACCCGACCTCGCACCATCGCACTTCCACCTCTTTCCAACAGTGAAGTCATATTTGAAGGGCAAGCATTTTCCAGATGATGAGACTCTGATTTCTCAAGTCACAAAGTGGCTTTTGGAGCAACCAGTCCACTTTTACAAGCAAGGTGTTTACAGTTGCATAAAAAGACGGGAAAATGTGTGTCCTTGGGTGGCACCTATGTAAAGAAGGATTAATAAGTCTGCAAAGTTTCGTTGCTCTCCGACCCTGGAAGTGGGTCAGGGGAAATCTTTATTGAACGCCCCTCGTAACTCCGCCCGCCTTGGCCCCTTTTGACACGTTGGCTGCTGAGCTCAACAACCGAACACGTGCCTCGGAACATCGCCGTCTGCAGCAGCTCATATCCTCCGAAGAAATGGGGGACCGCAAGCCAACACAGTTGCTGCGGCGGCTCCAGCAGCGTCAGTTTTTCCTTCAGCGCTTGCCGTCGTCGATCCGCATGGTGCTTGTGCCCGCCCAGGAGTTACCTTTGGAGAAGCTTGCCGAGCTGGCAGACTCCGTCACGGACGTTTCCTTCTCCGGTATTTCTCTCGGCGCTGTCTCGCAGCCTCCCACCCCGCCATCATCTCTTCCCTCCTGTGTTGACCTTCAGAGCCTACGTGATGAATTCTACGCCCAAATTGCATGTCTCTCCGACCAAGCAGCCGCGCTGTCGACTTCCCGCTCTCTCTCGCCTTCTCGTAGCCAGACCTCACCTCATCTACGCAGCGCTACCCCACCTCTTCAAGGTGTTTCAAGTGATGGTAGCCCCGCACCTTTGGTAAAGCAGCCCGTCGGTGCCGCTTCCCTCTCACTTCCAGGGAAACTCCCCACACCACTGGAAGCGGCAAGTGGCCTCACCCGACAGACCACCCGCTTATTCTCCATTCGCGACCACAACTCCGGCCTCCGTTTTCTCGCTGACACCGGAGCAGAGGAGAGCGTCCTCCCCCGCACCCTTACACCATCAACCTCTCGTAGTCCTGGCCCATCTCTGCAAGCCGAAAACCTTACTCAAATCGCTACGTACGGCGAAAGATCTCTTACACTCAGTTTGGGTCTCCGACGTGTTTTCCGATGGGTTTTCCTCGTCGCAGACGTTCGCTACCCAATCCTCGGAGCTGATTTCGTCCGCCACTACAATCTGCTGGTCAACATGCACAGCAAGCGTGTGTCGCGTGGATTCCATGACGAACCTCTCTGTTCAGTGCCTCTGTCTTCGAGAACCGCTTGCCCGTATACCCAGCCCGCACCAGTCCACCTACGAGGTCCTCCTGGATGAGTACCCTTCTCTGCTCCGACCTTCCAACTTCTTACTACCCGTCAAACACCAGGTCACGCATCACTTTGAGACCACTGGCCCGCCAACGCACCATCGAGCCCGTCGCCTTGCTCCAGACCGTTTACAGATCGCCCTCAATGAGTTCGAACACATGCTGGAGCTCGGCATTATCCGACCTTCATCTAGCCCATGGGCATCCCCTCTTCGCATGGTACCAAAGAAATCCCCAGGGGACTGGCGGCCTCGTGGCGATTACCAGGCTCTCAACAACGCTACCGTTCCGGACCGTTATCCCCTACCTCACATCGCCGATTTCACCTCCGCACGGCATGGTGCCACAATTTTCTCTAAAATCGATCTCGTCAAGGCCTACCACTAAATCCCCGTCGAACCATCCGATATACCCAAAACTGCAATCATTACACCATTCTGCCTCTTCGAATACCTCCGCAACCCATTTGGCTTCCGGAACTCTGGGCAGACGTTTCAACGCTTCGTTGACGCAGTTAGACGGGGCCTATCTTTCTGCATGGCCTACATCGACGACCTCCTCGTATTCAGCCGCGACCCGGAGCAGCACTTGCGACACCTCCGGCTGCTGTTTCAACGGCTCTCTGATTACGGCCTGATCATCAACAGAGCCAAATGTGAATTCGGCATGTGGGAGCTGGATTTCCTTGTTCACCGTGTGAACCGCTCCGGCATCCGGCCTCTCCCATCAAAACTCCAGGCCATAGAAGATTTTCTGCAGCCTGCCTCAATCCGCAAGCTCCATGAATTTCTCGGCCTTATCAATTTTTATCGTCGTTTCATCTGTCACTGTGCTGCACTCCTGAAACCATTGACGGACATGCTTCAAGGCAAGAAAACAAACTCCGCACAACTCACATGGTCTTCAGCTGCTCTGGATTCTTTCCGGGACGTCAAAGCGAAACTCTCCGACCTCGCTTTCCTTGCCCATCCGCGCCCTGATGCATCCCTACGCCTGATGAACGACGCCTCCGACTCCGGTGTTGGAGCCGTGCTACACCAGCTCGTGGATGGCGCTTGGAGCCCTCTTTCTTTTTTCTCACACAACTTTTCCGCTGCCGAAAGCCGCTACAGTACTTTTGGCCGTGAACTTCTTGCCATGTATGTACATGTCCTTGCGGCATTTCAAGCACCTCCTAGAAGGTAGGCCGTTCCACCTCGTCACCGACCAGAAATCACTAATTTTTGCCATCAAATCGGGGAGCGGTAATGTAAGGGATCGTTAGTGTACGCGGGGTCATCGGAACGCGGCTGGGGGCGCTTCAAGCGAAGCGTCTCCTTTCCTGGAACGCGGCCGCTCGCGAACGCGCCGGGAACTACGGGTGCCCCCCGCCCCGCGTTGGCGATTCGCGCACGTGCTGGCACGAATGTATATTTGTGTTTGTTTTTATTTTATTTTGTGGCGGAGAGAATGTTCGACTCCGCACGTGGTGGCACGACCGTGCGTTTGTGTTTGTGGAAAGGGCGTTTTGCCCTACGGAAGCTGGAGGGCTGGCCATGCTCTCGGTAAACCAATCATGTGAGCAGTGCAACATGATTGGAAGCTACCAAATATAGGCCAGGCCTTTGAGGCTTTAAAACGGGGCCCCGGAGCCGGAAGCGGGGTTCTGCGCTAAGGTGAGATGCTCTGCATCTTCGGCTACGCCGAGTAGGGGCCTCCCCTAGTGTTAGCCAGTTCCACCTTTTTGTTGTTGTGTATCTCTTCGCTGTTTAATTTTGTCTCTAGTGCCTGAACTTGTATCTATTGTAAATTGCTGTACATAAACTGTACATAAGTATTCGCCTTATCCCTGCGTCTCTACTCATCGAGAGACCGTCTCTGACGCGGCACCCCTGGTGCGAAGATCAAGCTTCAGTCTTCCAATTGAACAAACCGTCTCTGGCGGGGCACCTCTGGTGCGAAGGGGAGTAGAAGAACCTGAAATTTACTGGTAAATTCTCGCCTCGTGAAATTCGTCACCTTTCGTACGTGGCGGAATTCACGACCGACATCAGACATGTGCAGGGTTTCGACAATGCCCCGCCGGACGCTCTGTCGCATGTTACTGCTTCTCTCGCCTCTGCTGCTCCATCACCGAACATCGACTTTGCCGCCCTGGCAAAAGCACAACAGCATGACTAGGAAGTTGTGGAACTTCGCAGGGACTCTGGCGCGCTGGTTCTCCGAGAAATTCTTCTCCCTCCGTGCCCCGTCCCTATCACCTTCGACACTTCGGCCGGCAGTTCGCGCCCTTTGGGCCCCTCTGCCTTTCGACGTCTTGTCTTCGATGCCCTCCATGGCCTTTCCCATCCCGGAATTCGCGCCACCCAGCATCTTCTCACAAAATGTTACGTCTGGCCCGGCATCAACAAGGACGTCCGCGCCTGGGCCCGTGCCTGTCTGGCTTGCCAGCAGTCTAAAATTGAGCGACACACGTCCTCTCCTTTCGACTCGTTCCCTCCGCCGTCAGCCCGTTTTGACCACGTCCACATCGATATGTTGGGTCCCTGGCCACCTTCCGCGGGACATTCATATCTTCTTACTTGCATTGATCGGTTTACTCACTGGCCCGAACCGTTCCCTCTGCCTGACGCCACCAGTGACACTATGGCGAGAACATTCGTCGCCGGTTGGTTCTCCCGGTATGGGGTTCCCTCGACCATCACCACCGACCGCGGCGCCCAGTTTGAATCTTCTCTTTTTAATCACCTTATGAATTTACTTGGCACTTCACGAATCAGAACTACTGCTTACCACCCCATCGTCAACGGCATGATCGAACGTTTCCATCGTTCGCTCAAAATATCCCTGAAAGCCCAACTCGCCACTACCCACTGGACTGCATCCCTACCACTTGTTCTGCTCAGCCTACGTGCTACGCTAAAGCAAGATCTTCGTTGCACTCCCGCAGAACTTGTCTTCGGTTCGCCCATGCGTCTTCTTGGTCAATTTTTCGAATCCACCGATTCGTCCACAGGTCCCGACCCTACCGATTACGTGACGAAGCTCCGCAATTTTTGCCGTCATCTCCGAGCGCCACATCTCCGACGCCAGTCTCGGTCATCTTCACACGTTCCATCCGCACGAACGACTTGCACACACGTTTTTGTGCGCCGAGACTCTTTCCGCAATCCGCTTCAGCGCCCCTACGGCGGCCCATTCCGCGTACTCGAAGGAACACCGAAGTTCTTGATCGTGGATATTCATGGGCGCACTGACATCATTTCAATCGACCGCTTGAAGCCAGTCTTTACAGACGACGCGCCGCCCTCTGGCCCTACATGTGTGGTTTCTCTGCCCCAATGAGCCGGCTGCCCTCCTCCGCCATCTTTCCCCGCTACCCCTCAGCAGCGGAAAGTATCATTCCGGTTTCCAGCTTCACCGGACTCCTTCACTAGCAGGGGGGCCTACTGTAGCAGCCGCAGCGGCCTTACGCAGCAGGAGCACCACCGGCCGCCGAAGACGATGACGCAGAAGTGCCTCCGAATTGAGCTCGACTCTCGTGCCGGCGAGATGCACTGTTCGGCTGCACGCCATCTTCCATCTTAGCACCCAGCCAGTAAATCCATCATTTACTTCCTCGTGCCGGCCTCATAAATTTCGGGTGAAACACTCTCTTTGATATTGGGGTAAGCGTGCCATAACTGCCGTTCCGTGTCCTCGACGTACATTAAGACATTTTCTCATGTACTGAACGCACGTCTGCAGAAGTATTTTCTGGTATTTTCTTAGGGAGAATGTTAGAGAACATTTTCAATAATTTTTTCTTAAACTCGCTCCTGGTAGACAAGGTAGCCTGATTATTCTCCAGAAAGGTGCTAACAGGGCCATGCAAACCATTGTAGAAGTGTCGTAGTTTCATGTGGCCGTCCCGCGTGTTCTATGCTGCCACGCGTTGAGAGTGGTCGAGCGTCTCATTTGCTTCTGGTTGACATGTTCCCAATATCTTCTTTGCGTCTGATATTCCGTCCTTAACCAACTAAACATGGCTTGTGGAGACGAATTGACGACACAAGGCGCCGTTGGTTCTCCACAAATATATTTGGCTGGACGCGCTCAGACAGGCGGGAACGGGGCAGCGTTCCGTCGGCATGCAGTTAAGCAGCCATGAAATTCAGTCTGCGCGTGCTTGGCAAGCGTGCTTGGGCGGTCGTAGTCATCGGCGGCTGGACCCCGATGGCACGCTATAGAGCCCCCCATGTCTTGCGATGGAGCCATGAGCGTGTCGTGAATGCCGTAAAGAGGATGATCGTGGCGCAAATCGTACGCGACGAGGACTGGCACCGTCGGGAGGGAATGCAGGGGCACAGTTTCCGGTGACGTCGGTACAAGGTGAGCAGGTTTGAGGTGGTCAATAGAGACTTTGTCCTCCCGGCCGTTGATCAGCAGGAGAAAGTGCTTAGGAGCCCGCCGGAGCACTTGGTACGGACCATCGTATGGTGGCCGTAAGAGAAGGCGTAAGGCGTCGTGGCGAACAAAGACGTGAGTGCACCGCTGAAGGTCGAGGGGGACGTGGACACCACAAGAATACTGGCGCTGACGGGGGGGAACGACAATGCTCATAGCGCTATGTAGACCGCAGGCGTAATCTGAGACATCAGCAGAGGGTGGCGAGGGCTCGAAGAATTCGCCAGGGACGCGGAGAGTAGTGCCAAACGTTACCTCTGCTGCACAGGTTGAAGAGTCAGTGCGAAGTGCGGTGCGGAGACCAAGAAGGACGAAGGGTAGGCGCTCAATCCATGGCGAAGGAAACGCGGACGCCATAAGTGAGGCTTTCAACTGCCGGTGAAAAAGCTCAATGACACCGTGGGAAATCGGGCAATTAGAGGTCGTCTTGATGTGATTGACGCCAAGGAGCCGAGACAAGTTGTCAAATAAGGTGGAGTAAAATTGACGAGCACGATCAGTCGTATGTTGCAAGGGACAGCGTAGCGGCTGATCCAGAGTGTGATGAGTGCTCGTGCGATCGACTGCACCTTTATGTCCAGAAGGGGCATCGCTTCAGGCCATCTCGTGAACCTGTCAATGCAGGTTAACAGGCAGCGGTGGTTCCCGCAAGGAGGAAGGGGACCGACAATGTGGACGTGCAGGTGGCTCAAGTGGGCATCCGGTGACGATAACGTGCCAAGCGGAGGCGCAGTGTGTAGGTACACTTTGCTTTGCTGACAGCTCAACACGTGCGCGGCCAGCGGTGAACGTCGACGTTGAAGCGAGGCCAGACGCAACGGGCGTGACAAGGCATGTGTTGCGCGGATGACATAATGTGCCAAAGAATGGAGGGCATCAAAGACGGTTCGTCGGTGTGGTCGAGTCACGCGAAGGCGACCGGTTGACGTATCACAAACGAGGGAACGGAGCAGTCAGGGAGCAAGACGTCCTCCAACACCAGAGTGGTGTCGCGCGTGCGAAACTGTTGCAACCCGACATCGGCTCGTTGAGCAGCAGCGATAGCCGTGAAGTCAATCATTGGCCGTCCATTGTCCGTCGCATTTACTTCAGCACTAGAAAGAGCGTCGGCAACGATGTTGGACTTGCCGCTGACCTTACGAATGTCGCAGGTAAATTCGGAAATGTAGGCGAGCTGCCTGATTTCGCGAGGAGAGTAGGAGGTACTGCTGGGTGCCAGCGCGAACGTCAGAGGTTTGTGGTCAGTGAGGATATGAAAGGTGCGGCCGTCGAGAAAATGACGGAAGTGCTTCACGGCTGAATATATTGCTAGCGGCTCTCGGCCGAAGGTGCTGTAGCGGCATTCAGGGGGCGCAAGCTTCTTGGAAAAGAAGCCAAACACCAAACACCAGCGACGAACTGTTGCAACACCGCGCCGACAGCAGTGTCCCATGCACCAACCATGACAGACGTGGGCGCGTCACATTTAGGAAGAAACAGCAGCGTCGCGCCGGCAATGGCTCCTTTGATGCCGCTGAAGCGCGGTCAGCGACAGTGGTCCAAGCAATAAGAGCGGTCGGCTTGCTGTGGCCCTAGAGAGGGTCGTGGAGGGGCTGCAGTATTTCGGCGCAGCGAAGAATGAAGCGCCGCTAATAGTTGGCGAGGGCAAGAAATTCGCGCAGTTGTCGGGCGGTGCTAGGCCGGGGAAACTGACTGATGGTGGTGACAGGGGCCGGTAACGGGCGAATGCCATGACGCGATGGCCGAGAAAGTCCAACTCTGCAACGTCGAAGTCTCTTTTTGGGCCGTTAACAACAAGACCAAAGCGACTGAGTCTTGCAAGCGCTTGACGCAGCTAGAGCTAACGCCGAACTTTCTTTTTGGGCCGTTGACAAGAAGACCAAAGCGACTGAGTGTTGCAAGCACTTGACGCAGCTGGAGCTTATGGGCCTCTGGCGTAGGGCTGAAGACGAGAATGTCGTCAAGATAGGTAAAGCAGCACGTCAAGCCGCGTAGTACTTGGTCAACAAAGCGCTGAAAAGTCTTGGCCGCATTGCGAATACCGAAAGGCATCCTCAGATATTCAAACATGCCAAAAGGTGTAATAATGGTGGTCTTTGGGATATCCGACGGCTCCACAGAAATCTGATGATATGCCTTCACAAGATCGACTTTGCTAAAGATTGTGCAGCCATGTAGGGCCGATGTAAAATCCTGGATGTGGGGAGTCGGGTATCGGTCAGGGACTGTGGCCTTGTTGAGAGCCTGGTAATCGCCGCACGGGCCCCAGTCGCCGTTCTTTTTGGGCACCATGTTGAGGGGCGACGCCCAAGGACTGGAGGAGAGACGGAAGAAGCCAAGCTCTAGCATAGGCTCAAATTCTTGTTTCGCGACAGCGAGGCGATCCCGGGCGAGGCGACGTGCGCCAGCAAAAACTGGAGGCCCAGTCGTCACAATATGATGAGTCAGGCTATGAGCGACCGGTGCTTGAAGGGACGTGGGTCGGAAGACATCTGGATAGTCGGCGAGTAGGCTGGACCAAGGATTGGAAACCGTGCTGTGCGCCTGGAGGGGCCGGAGTGCTGGAGCGCGGCAAGAGACGCCTTGTACGAGGAGGCTCGTTTCAGAATCCAGGATGCGGTTTTGCTGCATATCAACTAGAAGCCTGTAGTGTCATAGAAAGTCGGTGCCGATTATTGGGGAGCGCACGTCCGCGATGAAAAATACCCAGCGAAAGGTACGCCGGAGTCCGAGGTAAAGAGTTACTGACTTCTGGCCGTATGACCGTATGGTCGATTCGTTGACTGCGGTGAGAGGAAAAGAGTCTAAAGGACGGCGTCGCTCAGTCAACGTAGGAGGAAGAGCACAGATCTGGGCACCAGTATTGATGAGGTAGCGGACTTTCGTTGCACGGTTAGTGACGCTGAAAAGGCGACTGGATCGCGGGCCGAGAACACCGGTCACCGTCAGTGTTCGGCCGGACCGTTTCCCGCGAAGGAGCAGCGCTGGCTGCAGTGGCGTGCGGGAGAGCAGTAGCGGCGATGGAACCAGTTAGGGGTCTTGGAGGGCGGAGTACGATTGCCAGAAGTACTGGGGCTGGTACGGCGGGGCGGAGACGAGGAATGCGGCCGGCGAGTACGAAGGGCTGCAAACTCAGCTGTCAGCTGCGCAACCTGCCGGGTTAGTTCCTCATTAGCAGCAGTGAGACGGGCCTAGCAATCATCAGGAGCTGGACTCGATAGCTGAGGGGCTGGAGGGCGATGAAGTGTTGCAATGGACGGAAAGCCAACGGCTATGATCTGATCTGCCAGCGTAGCCAGGGATTCCAGGGACTGAGACGAAGACACGCTCAGTGTCATGTGCTCCTGCGGAGGCAGGCGCTGCAGGAAGAGTTCCCGCAGGAGCGCGTTGTCGTGGGAAGTAGCCAAGTCTCCAGCCAGGGCGGTCATGCGACGCATCAGCTCGGTAGGTTTGCGATCTCCGAGCTCTTCTGAGGTAAGGAGCTCGTGCAGACGACGCGGCTCCGGTTAAAAGGTTCGCTAGATGAGCACCGCTTTAAGATGATCGTAAGGGCAATCGGCAGGCGGAGAGCGCAGGACGTCGTGAACAACCGCCGCAGTAGTAAGCGTGAGCGCACCAACGACATGGTCGAACATCGTCCCCTGTGACGTGATGTGGTGCCGGCGGAACAAGGCCTCGATGGTGAGGAACCAAAGTTCCAAGTCCGATGACCAGAAGTCGGGAAGCTTGAGGGCGGACACCGCGGGCTCATGAGGTGGCGGTGTGAGAGGCGACGGAGACGGTACATGAGGGGAGGTCGAATGTTGTCGACATTTGTTTGAATTTCAACCTCACGCAGCTAGTAACTGAACCCACACGCGTACCACATGAATCCTCCAACATCTTCTACCTGATTCTAACTAACCACCTGGAAAATTTATCATCGCTTACTTCTCTCCGCGAAATTAATGACCACAAAAATTTACACGCTACTTTCACCATCATCCCCGAATCGCGCGAAACATTCCATAAAACGATTGGCCTTTATAAGACAGCGAATTACGAAGAAATCAATAATCATTTAATGGCGTTTTTTCCAAACTTTGATACAGTTTTCGATGATCGATTACTTGAGAAAAACTGACGTACTTTAAAAACTATAATTACAGAACTTACAGCGAAGTTTATTCCCATCATCACATTTCGTGACGATCCCAACAAACCATGGTTCTCATAGCATTTGAAAACACTTGAAAACAAAAAGAACAGATTTTTCCGTGCAGCAAAACGCAACCCGAGCGCATGCGCATGTAACAAGTATTACGGAGCCGAGTCAACATACCTGCCGTCTATGCGTAATGCCAAGCGCGCATTGTTCCGAACAGACCTCCCCAATATCCCAACAAATAACCCGAAGAATTTCTGGACAGTATTAAACCTTCAACAGGCGCCGATCATCACACTTGCTAACCCACTTGCGAGATGACCAGTGGCATTGAATGTGATAATATTTTTAACGCCGCTTTTTCATCCGTTTTCACACATGAAACTGATATGCCCCTTTGTACCGTAACTGACAACCTGAGTTTGCATATGCCTTCAATCATCTTTTCTGTGCGCGGCATGATATCTATTATTGAAAATATCAAGATGTAATCTTCAGGTGCTGATGATATCACCCCCAAGTTCCTAAAAAACACTGGCCATGCTTCCGCAGCGTATCTATCAAAACTGTTTGCACAATCACTTTCCCCGGGTAGCATACCGAGTGATCGGAAGGTGGGGAAGGTTCTTCCGGTCTTCAAATCTGGTAACAAAGAATCACCGCTTAATTACCATCCCATCTCTTTAACAAGTGTGCCATGCAAAATCACGGAACATGTCATTTATTCTCATATAATGATCTTTCTTGACTCTATAAACTTTTTTCATTCTGCTCAACATGGCTTCCGTAAAAACCAATCCTGCGATACACAGCTGGCTGTTTTCATCCATGACCTGCATGTTGTGGGTTTCTAAGTGGACACAGGCCACCACCCACCGCGGGTTCGAGCTTCGCGCGAGCCAAGGGCCCCGATCAGCCGTCACCACACACCACTGGGACACCGATGCGGCGCACTCAACCTCCGCTGGGAGGAGAGCGATTCGCCGCAAAGAAATAGGCCTCCAAGTTCACAAAGGAGACGTTTATTCACATCGTCCTCCAGCAGGTACACACGCACTCAATAGTCACCCCGTCCCGGGGGCGCGCGAGGAGCAAGGCTCCGCTGCGCGCACGAAGCGACTCGAGTAATGCGCACCGCTAGCACGCCGCTGCAGGAGAATGTCCCCGCGGCAGTGCTGTGATCTCTCTCTCGTGTCGACCGTTGGGCCGGTTGCGAGAGAGAGTGGGCATTCAACGCAAGGTACGCCTGTCAGAGGTCGCTGGACCCCGCTGGACAGGCTCGAGCCGCTGCAGGTCAGAGGACACGTGCGGGCGAGCTCGAGTAAGCACAGTTGTGGGTTTCTAAGTGGACACAGGCCACCACCCACCGCGGGTTCGAGCTTCGCGCGAGCCAAGGGCCCCGATCAGCCGTCACCACACACCACTGGGACACCGATGCGGCGCACTCAACCTCCGCTGGGAGGAGAGCGATTCGCCGCAAAGAAATAGGCCTCCAAGTTCACAAAGGAGACGTCTATTCACATCGTCCTCCAGCAGGTACACACGCACTCAATAGTCACCCCGTCCCGGGGGCGCGCGAGGAGCAAGGCTCCGCTGCGCGCACGAAGCGACTCGAGTAATGCGCACCGCTAGCACGCCGCTGCAGGAGAATGTCCCCGCGGCAGTGCTGTGATCTCTCTCTCGTGTCGACCGTTGGGCCGGTTGCGAGAGAGAGTGGGCATTCAACGCAAGGTACGCCTGTCAGAGGTCGCTGGACCCCGCTGGACAGGCTCGAGCCGCTGCAGGTCAGAGGACACGTGCGGGCGAGCTCGAGTAAGCACTGGTCCGAACGGCAAAGGCCGGCACGGACAAACAGTAACGTACGCACCTTACGCTGTCTCGGAGGGATCTCTCTCTCTGGGCCCCGCTCGGACGGTCGCGCGGCGCGCGGCCGCCCAAAGCGGGGTCCCGAATTCCCGCCAAAAGGCGCCAATGGCAAAGGCCCTTGGGGAGCCGGGGCGGAGCTGTGGCTAAATGACAGTGATTAGTCACCCAGCCGCCTCTCCACCGCCTGAGGCGGGGGCAAGGGAAAGAGGAGAAACAACGCGGGCGGCCGGCACAGCCGCGCAAAGGCGACGGCGCAAAGCCAGGATTCCCACATCCCCCTCTCCTTAAATGCCCTCCTACCCATCGGCAAAGCACGCGGCCAAAAATAAAGAAATCAATACATAAAAAAACTACACTTCAGTTCCAAAATAAAGAAATGAATACACAAAAAAAAGCTAGATACACTTCAGTTCCAGCCACAACAACGTAAGAAAAAAAAACAACACAAACAAAGGAAAACAAGGCAAACAAACAAACACGGGCACACGCTTCAGTAAATCAAAGCAGCCTGCAGATTATATACACGGTACACAAGGAGATGTGAATACCACTGTACAGCTGTGTTACAGGTGGATGCCAGCCTCAAAGTTCGATGGCGCGGCAAATTGGGCCGGTCGGCGACTCACCGCTCGCAGACTTCAAGTTGAACGGGTTGGGAGGGCCGACGACTGATGGCGGTCTTCTTTCCGTTGATGTATGGTGCGTTGATGACGACGGGGCCGCGGCAGAGCACTGACCTCGCGCCCTTGGACACGACATCACGTTCGGGCACAAGAAAGTTAGTGCACCCCTTTCACGCCGGCTGAAACGGGCGAGGACGTTCGGCGGCGTCCAGATGTGTAACCTTGTCCACAGCGAGGGGTCCTTCTCATCCTCGCGCTCACGCAGAAGGACACAACGGCACAACTCACAGGCGTCGCCTTGGCTCATGGTTACGCGCGCACACAGCCACAGCCACAAACACGCATACACCGGCACGTGCGCGGACGCTGGTCGGCGACAACGATCCCCCCATTAGAAGCGTCCAGAGGCGCCGCGGCGAGGGTCAAAGGGTGCACTTTGCGCCCCCCATTGCCCCAAACGTCCCGCCAACTTCCCGTCCATACGGGCCGCACAAAACTCGCACCGCGACACACGGCTCCTTATCGAGCCAACCACCCACAGTCGGGCCGGAAATGAGAAAAGGCTCGTTGTACAAACGACACCTAATCCAATCCACTCCCTCTAGAAGATAAGAGCAAGCACGAGCGGGCTGAAGTTTGCCTATGTACATCTCGGTACGTTAGATCGAAAACAGACGTACAAGCAGGAAACGAAAGTGGCTAGAAACTGACTAAAACAAAACAAATAAATAAACTGATAAACACACAAGGCTGGAACTGAGCATGCTGAAAAAACAACAACAACAAAAAAAATAACACACCGTGCTTCGCCTAGGTAGGGCCTGACGAGAAAGCTCGCCAGCTAGCTGAGGCTGCGTGCCTTTGGTTGCGGAAAAGTCCGCCGTCCGGCATTAATCACACCGGTGACCGTCGCCTCAGATTGTACCGGTGCTCCGTACGCTTGCGTTCCGCAGCACCAGTTGTGCCTTTGCGCTTGCCTTTGATACCAATGGGTACCGGCGCAAGCTCGTCAGACCGTGACGCGTAGGCCTTCAGGTCTGCGATGTGGGCACGGCTGGTTTTCCCCGTAAGGGGATTCTCCAGCAGGTACGCGAGTGGCGACCAGACTCTGACCACTCGGTACGGACCAAGCCACTTAGGAGCGAGCGAGGCTGAGAACCCCTTGCTCGCATCGCTAAGAACGTGGTTGCGCTTCAGGACAAGATCACCCACCTGAAAAGTCAGGCGGCGGTGCTTGCGGTCATATTGAGCCTTCTGTTGGGCTCTGGCTGCCGCCAAACTCTGCCTTGCTCTGTTGAGAGCCCGACCAAGCCGGTCCCGAAGCGTCGACGCATAAGCAGAGCAGTCTGCCCGCGTCTGCTCATCCCCGAGCTGGCTCTGCACGACGTTTGACATCGGATTCGCCAGCTCCCTCCCGAAATTGAGGAAGGCGGGAGAGAAACCAGTTGAGCGATTCTCAGCTGTTCGGATGGCGAACGCGAACTCGCTCAAATGGTCTGCCCAATCCTTTTGACACTCGGCAAATGCCGCCAGCATTGGCTTGAGCGTTCGGTTGATTCGCTCGGTCAAGTTGGACTGGGGGTGGTAGGGTGAAGTGGTGTAGTGCTCGATTCCAAGGGAACGGCACGTGTTACCGAACACCCGAGCGGTGAAATAGGACGCATTGTCCGTGATCAGTCTTTCCGGAAAGCCGAACCGACAGAACACTTCCTGGAGTTTATCCAGCACCGCTCGTGCTGACACTTTCCGAAGGGGGTACAACTCAACCCATTTGGAAAAGTGGTCAGCGACTACCATCAGGTAAATGAACCCCTGCTTGCTCCTGGGGAAAGGCCCCATCAAATCGCAGGTGGCCATCTGCCACGGACGCACACTGTCAATTGGTTTCATCATTCCAGGCGGCTTGCCGCCCCGTGACTTCACCGCTTGACAGACATGGCAGGAACGGCAATAGCGGAAAATGTCACGCTTCATGCCGGGCCACGTCACCGATTGACTCAGTTTTGCAAAAACTTTGGAGCCACTCAGATGACCGGCCAGTGGTTCGTCATGAGAGAATCGCAAAAGTGCGCCTCTCAGACTTTTGGGGATAACCACCTTGAACGGGTCGATGGACTCGTCATCGGTGGCTATGTACTTCAGCACGAGCCCGTCATTGTCCAGCAAATATGAATCCCCGGGGTTCGCCGCGACACACGCTGGCTTCTGCCCCCCTGCGCCCGCTACAATACCAGTAGCGTCACGGCGCTCCGTCTCCCTGAGACCGTCGCTCATTACGCGACAAAAGGGGTCATTTTGCTGGGCTTTCAGTAGGTCTTTACGGCTGAAAACGATTCCAGTCATCCCAGAGGGGAGCATGGACTCGTCCCCACTCAGGTTTGCAGCCAAAATTTCCGTTCGCGTCGGCAACTCCGAGGCGCTCACGAAGAGCTTTGCCTCTCGTCCGCTTTGCGAAGCGCTGCTTGCCTGGTTAGCGGAATGGGTTAACCCGTTTCCGGGCTCCCCCTCCTTGCCGCCCGGCGGCTCGTCCGCTGTTTCGCCCCCTCCGCCTACAGGCGTCAAAGCGCCGCTGGCGAGTGGGGCACGGGATAGCGCGTCAGCTACCACGTTTGTGCTCCCCTTTCGATACTGCACGGAAAAGTCGTAATGCTGTATCAGGAGAGCCCAGCGCGCCAGCCGACCCGCAGGCTCGCGGAGCCGCATCAGCCAACTGAGCGCACTGTGGTCTGTCTGCACCACGAATTGCGTTCCATCAAGGTAGACGTCAAATTTGCGCAGTGCAAACACGATGGCGAGGCACTCCTTCTCGGTCACGGAATAATTCCTCTCCGAGGGCAGCAAGGAGCGGCTGGCAAAGGCCAGCGGTTGCAGCACGCCATCGAATTCCTGTAGGAGAACTGCTCCTAAACCCAGATCGCTCGCGTCAGTCTGGACTACGAACTGTCTGGTCAGGTCGGGTAGCCTGAGCTGCGCTGTCTCGGCAATGGCACTAGACAGGAGGCGAAAGGATCGCTCTTGCTCAGGCCCCCATCGCCACGCTGCAGTCTTTCCCAAGAGCTTGGTCAAGGGTGCCTGCACGCGGGCACAGGACGGGATGAACGACCGATAAAAATTGGCCATTCCCAGAAAGCGGCGCAGGCCGCGTACGTCCTTGGGCGCGGGAAATTCGAGTATGGCTCGAAGTTTCTCCGCATCAGGCTCAATGGAGCCCTCGCCCAGCGTGAACCCTAGTAACTGAACCCGGGTCCGCGCTATTTGGGCTTTCGCAGGATTCAAAGTCATCCCAGCAGCCCGTACCCTCTCGAGCACGTCGGCAATGTGGCCTAAGTGCTCATCGAAGGTTCGTGAATAAATCACGATATCGTCCAGGTAGCACATGGCGTGGGACCATTTCGCTTCCCCCAGGACGCGGTCCATGAGCCTCTGAAAAGTCGCAGGACCATTGCAGAGACCAAAGGGCATACGAGTGAACTCAAACAGCCCTCTGTGACACGTGAACGCGGTCTTGGACCGGTCAGTGTCAGCCATCTGGACCTGTAGGTAACCTTTGGAGGCATCTAGCGTGGAAAAGTACCGCGCGCTGCCCAGGTTTCCTACGATTGAGCTGATCGTCGGGAGCGGATAGGCATCCTTGCGAGTCAGCGCATTCAGACGGCGATAATCCACACACAAACGGTGGCTGCCATCTTTCTTAGGCACCAACACCACCGGAGACGCCCAGGCGCTGGACGAGCGGCGGATAATGTCCGCCGACAGCATCTCATCCAGCAACCCATCAATCACCTGCCTTTTCGCAAGGCTGACGGGTCTAGGGTTGCACTTCAAAGGAAGCGCGTCTCCAGTGTGGATCTTGTGGCTCACTAAAGTGGTACAGCCAGGTTGATCCGTGAAGAGCTCATCGTACTGACGCAATAGCGCTGTCAAACGAGCCTTCTGTGTGTCATCCAATGTTACCGCACTGGCGGCCAGCGGATGTGGTGCCTGGTCGTGCCGCGCCGCTCGGTCCCAATGGGGAGGCTGAACGACGGAACGCTCGACACAAGGGCGTGGCCCTGTCCGCTGAGCGTGGCACTCTCCGAACGCCTTCACTGCGCAGGCAGATACTGACGCCGGTGGGCTAATGAACGGCTTAAGCTGGGAAAATGGTCCGTCGCGATAGCCGCCATTCGCAATGTCCACCACGATCCCGGTTTTCAGGAGAAAGTCCCGTCCGAGAATCATGGGCACACTGAGCCCTGGGAGATGGATGAAACGCGTGCGTCTCGTCCGCTCTCCCCACCTGACAGTCAGCCTCGCGGCGCCAGCCGAATGGGCTACGCCTTTCGCAAGGTTGAATGCCGTACGGCAGTCCCGCAAGCGCACAGAGTGCTTTTGCAAGTGGGACAACACCTCTTCACCGAACAAGGAAGCGCTGGCTCCCGTATCCAGTAACGCCGAAAATTCGCGGCCAGCAACGGTGACCGGAATAAACGGCGCGTGCGCATTAGCAAGGCAGCTTGCTCTGTACGCAGAGGGAATTAGCAGAGATTGGGCCGGTGGTCCCTTTACGACCGACCCCCGCCGCCGTTTCCCTGCCTCGCAGGAGGCCTGGCTACGGTGCATTCTCTTGCTAAGTGGCCCCTCTCTTGGCAGCGGAAGCAGCGCACACCGCCGCGAGCTTGGTCGCGGGACAATGGCGCCTCTCCCTGCCTGGGTCCGCCCGCTGCACGACCAAAGGGTCGGCCGAGTCGGGTTTCCCGCTCCGCTGTGCGTTGGAGCGCTTGGCGCCCCTCAGCACGCGCTTCAGAAAACGGTGCAGCGCAGGCTGCCCGTCTCCCGTACGAGTAGGGATCGAGAGCTCTGTCGCTCAACTCCCATGCCTCGTTTTGACCGCTAACAGCTGCAAAGGCAGGTTGTGCGGGTGGTCGCCGGTTGGGTAAGGGCAAGGCCCCTCTCCATGCACAACGTGGCTCAAGGGCCTCGCTTGCCGGCGGTGGCGGACGATAGGCGCGCGCGGCGAGAATGTCGCCTTGAATGCGCTTTGCCTCGGCGGCCAGCTCCTCCAAATCTCGGAATCGGCCGCCGCGCAGGTAAGCCGAAAAGGTCGGATGTGCCTGCCTGATCGTCCTTTCGACACGCTCCTCGTTCGAGGCTCTGGGCTCGGCGATTGAGAAAAGGTCTTCCATCGCACGAACATACTCTTGCAGCGACTCATCCGGAGCCTGAGTACGGAGCTCCAGCTCTCGCCGCATCCTACGCTCGTAGTCAGCGGGCAGGAATTCGCGCAGGAATGCTGCACGGAACTCCTCGAGAGTCGCTGCCCGGTGGCCGGAAAGCCGATGCCACCGAGCTGCCGTGTCAGTCAGCGCTGCGGGGATGATGTGTGCAAGCACCACCTGCTCAGTGAGACCCATAGTTCTCTGATAATGGGTGAGGGACTCAAGGAAATCCCGGGCACTGAGTAGGTCATCATACCCGCGGTATGTTGGCATGGGCAACTTGACCGCGGGGTGAGACAACTTCGGCGTGGCCAAAAGTGTCCCAACAGCCCCTGACAGCGACTGGATCATCTGGGCAGCACTGGCTAGCAGCGCCTGCGCCCCGGCCTCAGTGGAGGCTTGGGCGGGCTGCACGAACGAGGGAGGCAAGGCTCCTAGTTCGATGAGCGGCGCGGTTTCCGCAGGGAACCGGGCCAGCGCCTCGCCGTTCCCAGAGCAGAATTGACTGCTCGCGGGGCACGGCTGCTGCTGTTCGAAACTGCCGGTTGCGGCAGCGTGACACGAACTGCTTTCGCACTGGGCGGAAAGCGTGCACAGCTGAGGCATGTGACCAGCGGATGCACCGCAGGGTGCTTCCGATACAGCTCCAATGGGAGCCGCGTGGTCGACATTTTGGGTTGTGGCGCCGTAAACCCCAACGGGGGCCGCGGCCAACCACAGTGTCTGGCTATTCGAAGGAACAGCAGCCAGCGGATCAAACGACGCTACAACTCCGTAGGGAGCCGACATGTAGCTACCGAGTGCCCCGCTGGGGGTAGACATGGTGCGCAAGCGTGATCGGCAAGGCGACCTGCTCGGCTAATATGTCATCAAAGGCGTAAGCGCCAATGACTTAGCACGTTGGGCGCCAGTTGTGGGTTTCTAAGTGGACACAGGCCACCACCCACCGCGGGTTCGAGCTTCGCGCGAGCCAAGGGCCCCGATCAGCCGTCACCACACACCACTGGGACACCGATGCGGCGCACTCAACCTCCGCTGGGAGGAGAGCGATTCGCCGCAAAGAAATAGGCCTCCAAGTTCACAAAGGAGACGTTTATTCACATCGTCCTCCAGCAGGTACACACGCACTCAATAGTCACCCCGTCCCGGGGGCGCGCGAGGAGCAAGGCTCCGCTGCGCGCACGAAGCGACTCGAGTAATGCGCACCGCTAGCACGCCGCTGCAGGAGAATGTCCCCGCGGCAGTGCTGTGATCTCTCTCTCGTGTCGACCGTTGGGCCGGTTGCGAGAGAGAGTGGCCATTCAACGCAAGGTACGCCTGTCAGAGGTCGCTGGACCCCGCTGGACAGGCTCGAGCCGCTGCAGGTCAGAGGACACGTGCGGGCGAGCTCGAGTAAGCACTGGTCCGAACGGCAAAGGCCGGCACGGACAAACAGTAACGTACGCACCTTACGCTGTCTCGGAGGGATCTCTCTCTCTGGGCCCCGCTCGGACGGTCGCGCGGCGCGCGGCCGCCCAAAGCGGGGTCCCGAATTCCCGCCAAAAGGCGCCAATGGCAAAGGCCCTTGGGGAGCCGGGGCGGAGCTGTGGCTAAATGACAGTGATTAGTCACCCAGCCGCCTCTCCACCGCCTGAGGCGGGGGCAAGGGAAAGAGGAGAAACAACGCGGGCGGCCGGCACAGCCGCGCAAAGGCGACGGCGCAAAGCCAGGATTCCCACAATGTGAACCTTGACTCTAACCTACAAACTAACGCAATATTCCTTGACTTCGCGAAAGCATTTGACAATGTACCCCACGAATGCTTACTGGTAAAACTTTCCTGTTTAAACCTTAATTCTAACATATTAGAGTGGATAAGCGAATTCCTGGCTAACCGCAGCCAGTTTGTTTACGTTGTAGAAGAAGGACGTCGGGGACGGCGTCGAGGTCGGCGGTGATCAAGGGAAGCGGGCGATCAAGACAAACACGGTCAGCGCGAAGGCAAATCCACAACGGCTTCTTCTTCGTCGGCGTCCAGCGAAGGCGTCCATCTTCTTCTTCACAATGACCCCCAGAGAAAAAGGAGCCATCCTGGCGACTTAAGGGGACGAAGACACGATGGGGTCGTAGAAGGGCTTAAGGCGCTGCACATGTACAGTTTCACGGCCACGGCGCCGAAAATCAGAAGGTCGTGTAAGAGGCTCAACAATGTAATTGACTGGCGAAGTGCGCTCGACGACACGGTAGGGCCCATGGTACCTGGAGAGCAGTTTTGTTGAGAGCCCGGGGCTGCCGGATGGAACCCATAGCCACACGAGTGAGCCGGGCTCGAAGTGTAGTGCATTCTTCTGAGTGGTGTCATGGTGATCTTTTTGGCGCCATTGAGAGTCGGTCGTGAACGATCGGGCAATCTGGTGGCATTCTTCGGCGTGCCGTGTAGCTTCGGTAACGGTGGTACATTCAGATGCATCAGGTTTGTAGGGGAGCACAGTGTCAGGGGGAGCAGATGGATGCCGACCGTAAGGCAAAAAGAACGGAGAGAAACCCGTGCTGGATTGCGTAGCAGTGTTGTATGCATACGTGATATAAGGTAGGACATTATCCCAGTCGGTGTGATCGGATCCAACGTACTTCGCGAACATGTCACACAGGGTGCGATTAAATAGTTCAGTTAGACCGTTTGTTTGGGGATGGTAGGCGGTGCAAGTGCGGTGAATGATTTTGCACTGAGCGAGCAGGGCTTGAACGACGTCAGATAAGAAAGCACGGCCTCTGTCGCTGAGCAATTCTCGAGGATCACCGTGACGGAGAATGAAGTGCGTCAATAAGAAACCGGCCACATCACGGGCTGTTGCAGCTGGGACCGCGGCGGGTTCGGCCTATCTCGTCAGATGGTCGACCGCGACAATGACCCAGCGATTGCCGGCAGCTGTGTACGGAAGAGGGCCGTAGAGGTCAATGCCAATGCGGTCGAAGGGTCTAAGCGGACATATGAGAGGCTGCAACTCACCAGCCGAACGGTGAGAGGCACGTTTGCGGCGTTGGCAAGCCAGGCACAATCGGACGTACCGAAGAACCGAGTTGTACATGCCGCGCCAATAGTAGCGAAGACGGATTCTAGTGTACGACTTGAAAACTCCGGCGTGACCGCACTGCGGATCGGCGTGGAAAGCTGTACATATTTCGGTTCGTAGATGGCGCGGGATCACGAGGAGCCATTTCCGTCCAGTTGAATTGTAGTTGCGCCGGTAAAGGAGGTGATCCCGAATCTCATAGTGGGAAGCTTGGCGGCGAAGGGCGCGTGAAGGGGTAATCTTCGAATGGTTGGAGAGGCAGTCAATAAGAGAGGCGATCCATGGGTCCTTTCGTTGTTCGGCGGGCATGTCACTGACGTCGAGCGTAAACGCCACGGGGTCCAAGGTAGAGAGGCTGGCAAGGTCGGCTGGAAGCGGTGAGCGAGACAAAGCGTCGGCGTCTGTTTGTTTGCGACCAGATCGGTAAACGACACGGATATTATATTCTTGGAGACGAAGAGCCCATCTTGCCAACCGGCCGGATGGATCTTTGAGCGATGAAAGCCAGCAGAGGGCATGATGGTCAGTGACTACATCGAAAGGACGGCCGTAAAGGTAAGGTAAGGTCGAAACTTTGTGAGTGCCCAGACAACGGCCAAGCACTCTTTTTCCGTTACTGAGTAGTTCGTTTCGGCTTTCGTGAGAGTACGGCTGGCGTAAGCGACCACGTATTCGCCGAAACCAGAGGGGCGCTGAGCAAGCACAGCGCCGAGGCCGACAGCACTGGCGTCTGCGCGTACTTCGGTTGGCGCCTCAGGGTCAAAATGGCGAAGGATGGGCAGGGCTGTGAGGAGGCGGCGCAAGGTGTCGTAGGCGGTGTCGCATGCTGGTGACCACAGCGAATAGTCTGAGTTAGTGCCAAGTAGCTGAGTCAGCGGTGCGGCAATGGAAGCAAAGTTCCCTATAAAACGCCGAAAGTATGAACACAAGCCCAAGAAGCTCCTGAGTTGCTTAATGGTAGTAGGTAGGACGAAATTCGAATGAAGAACGGAACTGATGAAGCAGTGCGAGAAGTTCAGAGCGTTGGGGGCCAGGAAGATTGGCGTCGATGGAGCGGATGAAAACATCGGGAGACGACTGGTCCGGCGCAACAACAGATGGTGTGAATGCAGCCAAGTCACCAGTCTGCGAAGCGGTGGTTGCGTCAGTGGTGAGAATGGAATCAATGAGCTGTACGGTGCCGAGGCATTCGCCACGACGCACGGAGACGGGAAAGGAGAACGGATTAGAAATCCAGAGCGCGGTGAGGCCAGCTGATATAGAAAGTACGGCATAAGGCAGGGGAAGACTTTTGCGGTTAAGAAAGATAGGCGATGGTGTGAAAAGGACATCGGCACTGCCGGAAAAAGCACAAGCGGTGGGCACAAGAACGATAGAGCACGCAGGGAGGTCAGTATCTTCGGCAACGACAACATTGGGAGAAGGGATGTACGGCAACGGTTCGTCATGCGCCAAAAACTCCAGTTCGGCACGAGCACAGTTGATCACCGCATTATTACGCGACAGAAAATCCCAGCCCAAGATAAGATCGTGAGAACAGGATGGCAAAACGACGAACTCTATGGCGTACACAACTTCCTGAATGACGACTCGTGCTGTGCACACCGCTATTGGCTCTACAGGCTGGACACTTGTCGTGGATAGTGAGTATCCTGAAATAGGTGTGGTTACTTTGCGCAACGAACGGCAAAGGCTTGCATCCATGGCAGAAACAGCAGCGCCAGTTTCGACCAGAGCCAGTACTACAACGCCCTCAACAGAAACTTCAAGCAGATTTGCGGGGGATACGTGAGGCCTTTGACAGTTCGCTCGTTGCGCAGTTCTCGCCTCAGGAACTGCTGCATTCAGTTTTCCTCTTGCGGAAGATTGGGACGCCGTAGCAGAGGAGATAGGGAGCGGCGATGCGGCGAGGAGAAAAGGTGGCACGGTCATCCGCGACGGAACTTGCAGATGGATCAGCGGCTGCGTACTTATTTCGGGGCGGCTGCCAGGAAGCTAACATTCGGCGTGGTACAAAATCGTCGGGAGAGCGATTTCGACAGTACTGGGCGACATGGCCAGCAAACCCACATGAATAACAGATGGGTCGGTTATCACTTGTTCGCCATGGATTGCGGCGCTATGGACAAGGTGGAATAAAAGGCTGCGGCGCCTGAAGAAATTCCTGTACGGGTCCTGGAGGTGTAGCGTAGACCAAAGGGTAGCTAGCCGGCCTTGGTCGGGCAGCGACGGCAGCGTATGTCAGCGGTGCGACAGGAGCGGGCGTAATTGGTGAAGCGACAGGGACGTCGGCGTATGCGAGAGGCTCAACGGCTGGTGTGGGCTGAGGCATGGGCGCTGGCGGAGCGACAGAGGGAAGATCCTCTGCCACGCGGTCGGCGATGACCTGTCGAAGGGGCGTCAAATTTTGGTACATCTCGCAGTTCTTGGAAAGCAACGATATCTAGCGAGCGACTTCCTCGCGGATGAAGGCCTTGAGCTGCTGCAGCAGCGTGGAGCTCCCAGATGTAGGGGAGACGCTGGAAAGTGGTGCCACAGGCCCGGAAGGCGGTGGGGTGATGAGGCTTTGCTTGAGCAACTCATGGTAGCTCTGGCAAAGGATGACTACTTGAGCAGCTGTAGTCATATCCCGGGAAGTTAACATTTGAAAGGCGTCATGTTCGATGACCTTGAGGATATGTTTTATCTTGTCTGTTTCTGACATCTGTGCGTTGACGCGACGGCACAGATGGACCACATCTTCAATATAACGTATAAAAGTTTCGCCGAGCCGCTGTGATCGATCGTGCAGGCGTTGTTCGGCGCGGAGCTTGCGTACCGCAGGACGACCAAACACGATTGTAAGATTATCCTTGAAGGAGTCCCATGTCGTGATACCGGGTTCGTGGTTACGATACCACAAGTTGGCAACACCGGTCAAATAAAAGATGACGTTTGTTAACTTCGTGGCGTCGTCCCACTTATTATACGAACTCATTCGCTCGTACGAAGCAAGCCAGTCCTCACACTCTGTGTCATCAGTCCCGCTGAAGAGCGTAGGGTCTCGCTGGCGTAGGGAGCCCGAGCAGAAAACTGGCGGGGTCATCGGGGCGGCCGGTGGGTGTTCGTCTTCAGCCATACGAGTTACCGGAAGCGTTCGGGTGCGAAGCTCCAGCGTGAGGGAAGGATATAAGACCGCACCTCCACCAAATGTAGAAGAAGGACGTCGGGGACGGCGTCGAGGTCGGCGGCGTCGAGGGAAGCGGGCGATCAAGACAAACACGGTCAGCGCGAAGGCAAATCCACAACGGCTTCTTCTTCGTCGGCGTCCAGCGAAGGTGTCCATCTTCTTCTTCACAACGTTAATAATCATCTAGTTATGTTCCAGTAACATCAGGTGCCCAGCAAGGATCAGTTCTTGGTACGCTAATATTTTTAATATGCATTAATAACTTTCCAACGCATGTCTCTGTAATGTCCGTATTTTTGCCGATGACTGTGCCATCTATCGCACTATCAACAACGCCTCTGATGAGTTCGCCCTCCAGGATGACTTAATCAGCGTACAAGACTGGTGTAACAAATGACGCATGGAATAAATGCAAACGCGTGTCATTTCACCGAAAACGTAATCTTGTCCTCTTCTCGTATAAAATCTCGCACGTCACGGTAGAATGACCTCAGACTTACAAATACGTCGGAGCAACATTGTCCAATGATCTAACCTGGAACTCGCATGCCACTAAAATCACATCATCCGCTAATAGAAGCCTTGGATTCTCAAAACGACATCTACTTCATGCGCCACAAAACCTAAAATTACTTGCCTACAAATCACTTGTCCGTTCTAAATTAGAATATGCCTGTGCAACTTGGAGCCCTAACCAAAATTATCTAATAAATTCCCTAGAATCAGTACAAAATCAAGCCACAAAATTCATACGTTCGTGTTCTTCATATAAAGTCAGTATATCATCACTAAAAGGAGAGTCAGGCTTAACATCTCTAGCTTGTAGGCGTCGTATTACTAGTATGCGCTTGTTTCAAAAATTTTATTTCAGCTCACTTTGTCGTCCGCCCTACATAAATTCCCCGACGGGCATTACCCACCGCATTGGTCATCCCCTTAAAGTATCCCGGCCATGTACGCGTACAACTACATTTGCATCGTGATTCTTTCTACGCTCAACCAAGGACTGGAACGGCCTTCCACACGACATCGCCGCAATCAACTGCCCTTCAACATTTGCGAACTGCTTAGCAGCTACCTTTAACAACGAATAATATTGTGACGAAGACGAAGCTGGCAGTGGCGCGGGACGGAGCGCCCGTGCTAGGCCAACGGCCATTAAATCATCTCATAGCCATGGTTCACCACGTCTCATTCTTCGGCTGGCCGCCGCGTAACATTTGGTGTGAGGTGCTGGGGTCCCTTCATCGCCATCCTGGTCACGGAGCTTCGGCGTCCTGGGCCTGCCGTGGACGTCGGCCGTGAGTACCTGGTCAGCGCCGCACGGCCGTGCCCCAGCCCGCTCGACCTGAACCGACCTCGACGCTCACCCCAGCCCCGTCCCCCGCCCGGACCACACTACACGACGACCCAAGACCCGACGGACCCAAGACCCCACCGACCCAAGACCCCACTGACCCAAACATGAAGACACCGTCCCCTTGCCTCTGCCGTTCGGTGCGTCCAGAGACCTCGGCCGTCAGCTCCTGGCACCCTACGGCCCGGATGCTTCGTTGACCGGGACTCATTCTCTCATCTTTCTCATCGTGGCGGCCAGCACTGCACCATCTTGTACATATTGTTCGATCCTTCACTCAAGACCATCGCCATTTCGCCGTCTGTTCGTCACCGATCGGGACGATCGCTCGGAGGCCCCGGGTAGTGTGACGAAGACGAAGCTGGCAGTGGCGCGGGACGGAGCGCCCGTGCTAGGCCAACGGCCATTAAATCATCTCATAGCCATGGTTCACCACGTCTCATTCTTCGGCTGGCCGCCGCGTAACAATATTTTTACCTTACGTTTTTTATTCGTTTATTCAATCTGCTTTTCCAGTGTAACCCACCCCTTACGTAATACTCCGAATCCTAGGTGCCTTTAAGGTAATAAAGTGAAGTGAAGTGGATCTATGGCCACGATGGAAGGTAGGCGGGGTCTCGAGCTCCGAGTAATGTTAGAATTAGCGAAGCTGCTGATGCAAGCGCAGGGCAGGAGCAGAGAACGAAGACGCGAAGTCCGGAGTCACCAAATTTGTGGAGACGAATCGCAGACACAAGTCGTCGCCAGGTCTCCACAAATATATTTGGCTGGACGCGCTCAGCCAGGCGGGAACGGGGCAGCGTTCCGCCGGCATCCAGTTATGCAGCCACGAAATTCAGTCTGCGCGTGCTTGGCAGGCGTGCTGGGGCTGTCGTAGTCTTCTGCGGCCGGGCCACGATGGCACGCTATAGCCTCATGGGCGCTGCAGGTGCTTATAATAAATAAAAAAATAGAATCGTCCTTTTCGAGGCCGGGGAAAATTGGGAGCCCCTAAGCTGCCGGAGGAATAATGGCGGAGACTCGAGGACATTCACTATCTTTCTGGTGCTTGACATGTTGGCAGTCCAGCCCTTCGCCAGATATCGCGTGACGGCGACACCGACAAAGACTGGTAGACTCATTTAGCATTGAAGCGAACCATTTGTCTGCCAGCGTGAGCTTTGGGGCGGAGGTATGTCGAGCGACACATTGAGGCACGGGACACAGCGCTGACTGACAACTTTAATGGAAGAAGCGCACGTTAAAGAACCCTAGGAGGTGGAAATTTCTGGAGCCCGTAACTACGACGGCCCTCATAGTCTGAGTCGCTTTGGAATATTAAACACCCATAAACCACACCACACTTAAAGTCGGCTACACGCCCCCCGTTTCGCCCTTTTTTCATTAAAGTTGTTATTCAGCGCTGTGTTCTGTGTTTTAATATGTCTGTCTACGTCCATGCGTCCCAAAGTTCACGCTAGCCCGCATATGGAATCATATCAAGTGGCCGAGAAGAATGCCATTATAGCTAACTCTCGCTTGTTAAGAGCGAGGGCAACGCTACCATCAAAATATCGTCTAAGGCAATGGGACTGCACTTGATTTGTAATGAACAACTGCGGCGACATAATTTGGTTACACTGCAAACTCAAATAAGCCCAAATAGGAGTATAAATAGCTTGTTTCCGCTTTTAAACTCCTTATTGAAAACTGCGCAATCGACTTTAAGTAGTAAAAATGAGGAAATCCTCCTTTTTTACCGCTGTCGCGAAATGGAGGAGTAAAATAAAGTATTCACATGATTTTACTACTTTTCCAAGCAGGAGTATGTCGGCTTCAATACTCCTTCAGACCCTTTATGCACTCCTTAGTGTCTGCCCGCCGCCTAGTGGCAGCTGCCGGTTCGCTGCACTTGCAGGTGACGACGCCTGCTCGCTCGTCGCTGCCTGCTCGCTTCTAGCTTCTGCTTTTGCTGCTTCAAGCCCGTTTGTCATGTTACAAGACACCGGATCGTCGCAGCCTTGCGCAGCAGTTTGCACTGCACAGACAGTGCCTGTGAAGTATGCAGTGTATTCGGAGGACGCTTGGTGTTGCATCGCCTACGACGGCAGTCCGCGAGAGGCTTAGCCAGCCTAGCTCAGTCGAACCAACATGGCGGTGTGTGACGCGTTGACCTCCCCGCAGCCGCCAGCTTGCCGCCAGCTCCTTTTCGCGCGCTTGTCGGGACATAAGAGACTGGACATCATCGACCTTAGCAGCAACATGCTGCAATGAACGTGTCACTCAAGCCAGCAATATGTGCAAAGCAGCGGCTGGTCGTTTATTGTCTACGCAGCATACAAGTGTTGGCTGCTGCCGTTTCGCCGCGCCGACATGGCGGTGTGTGTGTGACGCATCAGTTTTCTCGACACCGACAGCCACTCGTTCTTTCGCTGTATTACAGCAAGAATACAAAAGCCCGGATTATCATCGTCTTGTATAGCGGTAAGCAGTATTAAACTCTCCTTTGATGCCACAGACGCGCATGCACTTAACGCCGCTCCCTTTTCAGTGTGTGAAGGCTTGCTGTGAACCCCGGGTGCACGGAGACGAAAAGCTTCATCGTCGTCCGGAGGAGCCAGCTCACACAGAGGTCATTAAGTAAGCATCCAGAAATTTGTTGTTGCATGCGGCTGAAAAAGAGTGTGGCACTGCAGTCGTGGCTGTTTACGTTAATATGTACGACAGGAAGTAGGGTCAATTCTTCTAGGGAGCAAATTTTCTCCATGAGTTCACGCCCCATGAATATGGAAAAGCTGTACAGGCAATGAGCAGGTGAAAATGCACAGCCTTGGGGTCCGGAAATTTTTGTCATGTTATTTCGAACAGTGCTAAAAACAAAACATTGCCTGCCCTAATGTGTTGCTTCCTTTCCTGTGTTTTAAGAGTGCCTTGTTATGCAAAGAATGCAAGCGATTTTATTCTTTTCAGTCATAGCACAGGACTGGCGAAGCCTTAGCGCTCAAGGAGATTGCTTAAATTGTTACATTTTCCGAGTTGGTGGCGTCTTAACGTAGCAGCGATTTTCGGCAGCGGACATGAGGTGGCAACCATACTGAGCGTTGCCTTTCTGGATCGTTAGGCGCCTAGTTCCAAAATGTGGTATCTTGTAAGCTCTTCGCATTTGAAAAATGTGAAAAGAAGTTTCCTCTTCGCGTGCAGTTTCCGAACACATTCCATTAAGTGAAACTCGTGGAGGCAAGCGTTCCGGTTCGGACTGCTGATCCCGGGAAGGTAGCGAAAGAAAAAGAATAAAGCATGCGCTAGAATACAAGATCCCCTGCTCGAGCTGGACGCAGTACATTGGCGAAACCAAGCACTTCCCCGAAAAATTGAAGCAGCACAAAGCGGATGTCAAACAAATGAATAAGGAACGAAGCGCGGGTTGACAAGACTGACTTCAAGGGAACTCTTGTGCTGGACACTGAGCCGCGCCCGCGCAGGACGCTCTTACTTGAGTCACGGTGCATTCAGCAGACGCAAGCAAATGTTATACTCTCCCTAGAAACCCTACACCCCTCTTGCATCAACTGTCTACGAGCAGCGACCCGGCGGATGACTAATCGAAGGGTTAAAAAACGCAAGTTATGACTCGCTCGCAGTCACACCTGGTAAGAACGAAGAAGGTTCCGTCGTGTTTTATTTTAGCTTTTTTTTTTTTGGTTGGCGTTCTTTCCTACTTAAATTCCTTTCCCAGCCAGATAGACCTGTGTAGAATGTTTTCTTTTGAATCCTGGCAACGAATGTGAGGGCAAAGCATAACAGAAGACAGGTGGCGGCGGAAGGGTGGGTCTGGTGGTAGCTTTCTATTCCGAACAGTGCCTGCTACGTTAGTTACCCTTGCCCTGCCTTTGAACTGTACATAGAATGACGACGCCCTCAAAATGCACGGCTGCGGGTTCTCCCACAAGGAAATAGCGCTTTGCATACACGCAGTGGAAGCTCACATGCAGTCTTTTGTTTGCATGTTCTGATTTCAATAATTGGTTCTGATATGGTGCCTGGAACGTGTGGGGAACCTTCTGAGAAGTGAAAAAGAAAATTATATCGCCATGCTTCTTGCAGTGCTGGAACGCAGACAAAGGCAGCGCGAATGCGCAAGTGCCTCAGTATGACCATTTTATTTTTTTAGTTTTATTCTTTACGGGAAAAACGTTCCCCATCGACGCTGCTTCCCATTCACCGTATTGCCTTAACGTTTACGAAAGCGGCTCTCTGGAATTTGTGATTCCCTGAAAAACGCGTTTAGCCGCTGTCATGCGACAGGGTACAGATATGTATTAGCTAGTTGATTACTATGTTCTACTAGCTAATCTTTTGTCACGAGAAACGTTTAAACTTCAACAACACCTACTTTACTGAAAAGTGCACTCTGAACTGCTTTGGGAACTTGACTTCTACACTTGAAGCACATCATACTTCAAGCTTAGAGGTGTAATTCCTCTGATGCACTTTTTTTTCTAATCTTTCTTTAAGAAGGAGCCTCCTTTGACGTCGTGCCTTTTAACCAGCGATAGCATGACATGCCCGTCTGTTGACAGCAAAGCATTTCAAGGTTCCCTCCTTGCTTTCAAGTGTGGCATCTCTATTTTTATTCCTTGGGATATTTCAACTCTGCACCCAAAGACAGCGCTGGTTAAGGCACTCTTCTTCTTTTCTACAGGGGCCAAGACATCGGTTCTCTGTAACCATCGAAAGCAAGCTGCCGAACACTTGGTTCAAATGTTTTGTACACAATAAAATATTGTTTGAAATCAATCACTGCAATTTCATCGACGCATTTATCCTGGGAAGGCTTTAAAAGGAGCCTTCCATAGGAATACTTCATTTCAAATGGGCTTCCTCATCAAGTGAAATAATAAACTCGGCTGGGCATCATGAATGTTACCTTATAGTAAGGGAAATTGCTAAAAAAATTTCCTGTCAAAACTACTTATAAGGAACGGGCACATACTCCTGAAATGTACTATAAAAGTAGCTGCAAAGGAGTATATAATACTTCTATTAATTTCCATGCTAACTCCTTTGTGATCGCAGATTTACTCCTAAATAAACTCCCGTCTAGAGAGCGGTAACACTTCACTCCTTCCAACACTCCGAAAGTACCCCTTCAAACAGAGGAGTAGACGATATACTCCTATTCTGAGGAGTATCTAAAACCCATTTTCGGGAGTGCGCTACGCGATGAGCCATTTACTCCTATTTGGGCGTTTTTCGGTTTGCAGTGTAGAATGAAAGAGGAAGCAACAGCAGCTTGGTTTGGGCTAGCTGGTAGCAGGTCCTTGAAAACATAGCGCGAAAAGGACAGGGACGACACGGAACTGGTCTATGAATCGATAAGCATGCGCAAAGAGCACAAGCAATCAAAAGAATAGCGTGTGAAATTTACGAACTGAAAATAGAGACCGCGTATCTGAAACGTAATTATTGCAAAAAGTCGCCTTTTTAAAGGTTGTCGTAATTGTTTACAGTCCATCGAATAACGCGGCAAAAATGAAGGCATAAAAAATGCAGATTGAGTAAAAAGATAAAGGGAGTATACAAGGCTGCATACTAAGACAGACATGTGTTGAAGAAGGGCGAAATGACAATGTGAAATTAAATTTATGACTATGGCAGGAGAAGTAGACGCTAACAGAAATTAGTCTAAAACAAACAAGGGGCGCGAAACTGTATTATGCCAAATAAACAGTTGAATAGAAAAAAAGAGACAAAATGAACAAAATAAAATACAGATATCAGAATATTTAAAAATAGAAAGACAGAGAGTGAGTGAGTGAGTGAGTGAAAACTTTATTAGCTCTAGATTCGGATTGTGTTCGGCGGTTTTGAGATGGCTTCGTCCATCTTGCTCAAAGGTCGGTTGCCCTTAGTCCAGGGCTCCGCTGGATGCTGCTGCCAGTTTTGCTCGCCGAATCAGACCTTCTTGGTCGACCCGACGATCGCTGGAGAGCACTCCCTCCCATTGCTCCGCACTCGGGTTTGTTATCACTGGTACCACGCTTATCCTCTGGCATGCCCACGTTATGTGGTACAGCGTGGGGGGTTCTTGGCACCAAGGGCATTTGTCATTGTATTGTGTTGGATATATTTTGTTGAGTACGTGTAGGTTCGGGTAGGAGCCCGTCTGTAGCTGTCTCCACGCGACAGAGTCCTCTCTGCTAAGGGAGTTGTCCGGTGGTGGATACCGCTTTCTGCAGCCCTTGTAATAATTTAGAATCGCCGAATAATCTTGGGGACACGGAGAGACACGGAGAGACAAATGGAGGAAATGCACAATTGCATTCCCCATTCACCAATGATCATTTTGCCTATTCCATCCCACTTCGTTGTTTTAGCGTTGTGCCCTGTACACTCCTATTTTTATGCATCGTGTTTATTCGTTTTTTCATTTTTCTTTCGATTTTTTAACGCGATAGGGTTAATGGCACCATGTCGCAGAAAAGCCGGTTTCGTCGTCGGCTTCGGCGGCGTTGGCCGTGAGCAAAAAATCCTAGAAGCATTCCTAGAAGAAAATCCTACAAGAAACATACATGCAAGCACCAGGCAAACGCAGTTCTAGAACAAATCATGGTCGGATAATTCAGCCTTACAACGCCCGTAGTGAAACTTTCAAACATTCCTTCTTCCCTCATGCAGTTGAAATGTGGAATGATTTGCCAATGAGTGTTGTGGAACAGAGTGATGTGCATGCATTCGAACGATCTCTGAATAACCACCTGCTTGAAAGTGCCATTTGATGCTTGACTGAATGATGTACCGTTTCATGCTGATGTATTCAATGCTTGAGAATAGTGCTGTTTTTCTATGAAATTTTTATACCCTCTCTGTAAGGACCCTCACACGAGGGTTGACAGTATTGTTAAATAAATAAAAATAAATAAAAAAATAAATAAATAAAAGTTTTACGGGTCGTAACTTGGATTAGTGTACAAGGTTTTTACCTATGTAGTGTATTGCTACCAGGATGTCCTGTCGTGTACACAACTTGTCACGCGGCTACCGCGTTCGCCGGGTGCCTGTGCAACTTTCTAAGTATACACATGGAGGAGGGACGGTGGGGGGAGCGAAGCACACAGCCGTACAAACTTGACACACACTGCTACTTCAACCACTTGCTTTCCCACACTCGCCTCAGCGCCATGAAGTAAAGTACGCGCGAGTGCCCCGGCCATGTTTTAATTTCTACTTCCACTTCTCACCAGCATCCGTGCGACCGCTGGCTGGCACTCCACTCTCGCGTGTGATGCCTCAAAAGCCGCATATCTCTTACTCTTGGGTTAAGGTTAAAAAAACAAGAAATGGCATGACGGTCACCAATGCGATATTCAGCGACAGCTGTTAATGCGATATGTTGTCGTTGAGCATATGAGCGCGACCTCCTATCTGTGTCGTTCTGTGGCGCTCTTTTCAGTATCCCTCGCATAGTCGTTTACCCACCAGCGTATCAGCCCCTTCGGTCGAAAAGAATGGCAGTGGCTTAGCTCAGCTAGGCGAGGATGTACTTATCGAAAGCAGTTTCGTCTAATGACATATTGGTAGCGACGTCGCATTTCGGCTGACGGAGCAAGCGGAGGCGATCGCAGCGACGAGTCGAGCGTTGTGACGTCATACTAAACGGTGGTGGCGGCTCCACGGCAAGGCGCGCGGTGTAATGTCATACCAGATGGCGCGGAGAGCATGCGGCGTCCGCTTGCTGCGGTGGTTGCTAGGCAACGGCTCAAGGTCGGTTTCTGTGCCTCCTCGGAGCACCGCTACAGCGAAATCGCAATCTCGTGGCCAATGTAGCTTTCGCTACAAAAGCTGTCGGCGTCGTACTTGTAGTTGCCGGCACCGCGCGTCTGGAAAAAGGCTATCATGCCAACCTTTTGTGGAAATGTTCCAGATGGTGTAACACCATTCAACCTTTCCAGCAGCATAAATTCACTACTTAAGCTTGGGATCTTGCGGCAGGAATTTGCACCGGCGACCCATAATCGGGGAGGCGGATATCCACCGAGGTATGTGAGATAGTTACTGCAGCTTCCTTTCCTGAAATCCAATTTTCGTATCCTTCTTTAAGGCAACTTTTTTTCTCTTTCTCTTCGTTCACTCCCACCTACCTCCTTTTCCTTACCGCTGGGTTCGGGTGTCCACTGAGATGTGAGACAACCACCGAGATTTCCTCTCTTCAAAAATACGTGGCGTTCAAAGCTGTTTCCAACGAGGAACTCGACCGCCCCATAACTGTGGAAAAGGTTTACGCAGCCATAAGAAACACCACCAGAAACACGGCAGCCGGAGCGGACAGAATCGACAATGCCCTAATCCGCAACCTGAGCGACGACCTCATACAAGAGCTCGTCAGCTTTCTTAACAAACACTGAGAGGCGGAGACGGTTCCCGGAGATTGGAAACACGCCGAAGTAATAATGATACCCAAATCTGGTAAAAAGCTACAAATTGAAAACCTCAGGCGCATATCACTCATGTCGTGCCTTGGCAAGCTTTACGAACGGGTTGTAACTTTAAGACTGCAAAATTACATGGAAGATAACGACTGTGTACCACATACCATGTTCGGCTTCAGAGCGAAGCTCTCGACGCAGGACGTTCTCCTGCAGATACAAGATGTCCTGCGAAACGTACATCGGACGGGAGAAAATGCCATAATGGCCCTGGACATCAAGAAGGCATCCGATAACGTCAGCCTCGAAGCGATCCGTACGGGCCTA